>NW_009646339.1:49957-68704 GCF_000708025.1 Charadrius vociferus | reverse complement strand
CCAACCTAAACAATTCTATGATTCTCTTGTATGAAGGATAGGGTCTGCACAGCATGCTGCATGTGGGTCAAAATCCTGTTTGATGCTACACTGCTCAAGGTTCCCAGCATCTACTGGGACATAAGATTATTTATGCTTTTTTCTTCTTATAGTGTTAACTCTAATAAATAGCATTTTAAATGTTACCTTACAGAGTCTGAGTGCCTTTTTTTGCTGGGTTCATCATGGACCAGCACTTCCCAGTGCAAAACAGGGGTATGTAAGAAGCTAGGAGAGAACACAGCCTGGACAGCTGACCCAGATTGACCAAAGGGATATTCCATACCATATGATGTCATGCTCAGCAATGAAAGGTCAGGGAAAAGAGGAGGAATTGGGGACATTTGTGATTATAGTATTTGACTTCTAAGTAACCATTATGCGTGCTGAGGCCCTGCTTTCCAGGATGTGGCTAAATATCTGCCTGCCAATGGGAAGTAATAAATGAATTTCTCTTGTTTGTTTTTTTTTTTGCTTGCATGTGCCGGTTTTGCTTTCCCTATTAAACTGTCATTATTGCAATCCATGAGTCTTCTCCCTTCTATTTTCTCCCCATCCTGTGGAAGAGGGTATAGAGTGAGCGGCTGTCTGAGTGGACCCACCACAGTCCTTTTGGCGCTCAACATGAGGCCCAAGATAACAACAGTTTTGATTTGAGCATGCTGTAGCTGTGTACTAGGTCTGGCTGGAGTGGAGTTAATTTTCTTCATAGTAGCCTGTGTGTTTTGGATTTGTGACTAAAACATTGTTGTCAACACACCAGTGTTTTAGCTGTTGATGAACAGTGTTTGCACAGCACCAAGGTTTTCTCTTTTTTCCCCACTCTGTTCCCCCCAGTGAGTAGGCTCGGGTTATGTAAGAAGTTGGGAGGGGACACAGCCAAGACAGCTGACCCAGACTGACCAAAGGCATATTCCATACCATATGACGTCATGCTCAGCAATAAAAACTCGGGGAAAGGAGGAGGAAGCAGAGATGTTGTCATTTGTCATCCCAAGTAGCTGTTAACGTGTGCCTGCTTTCCTGGCCATGGCTAAACATCTGGGAAACAGTGAATTAATTACTTGCTTTCCTTACACACACAGCTCTTACTTTCCCTAATAAACTCTCATTATCTCAACTATGAGTCTTCTTGTCTTCCTTCTATTTTCTCCCTGTCCCACAAGAGAGGGTAGTGAGGCTGTGTGGGTGTTTGGCTGTTAGCCAGGGTCAACTCACCACATTTAGCAAAGCTTCCATTGTCTGACTATAGGAGCGATTACTGTGTCATACTAATGTACTGGATTCTTTTTCTTTCATAAAAAATAGAGGACAGAATTAACAGCAGTGGGCAGCAGTTCCAGCAAAACTGGACCCATGTAAGTTTTCTTGGTTCCTAGCACAGTCCCTACCTAATTTCCACCTTCTTCTGAATTGTCTGATGAGAAGCAACTGCTGTAGCAAGATGATCCATTTTGCTTGTGACCTAGTTAGTGGTTTGCACCACACACTGAAATCAAGTTCCAGTGCAAAACTAAGAGCCAGAGCCAGTACTGATAAAAAATTAAATGGTTTTAAGTCACCTAGCAATTCAGAGTTAGCCAAGTAGAGATGGAAGATAGTGGTTGTTGACAGCTGTAACTTAGACCAATCCAAACATTTTCATGAATAAAACGAAAGGCAGCTTTATTATTCCAGGATGATCTCCCAAATAAATTGCAGTTTGCAAAACATTGAACTGTTACAATGTTTTTGTAATGGAAAGTCTTAGTAAGCTAAATATCATCTTAGTGAACTATATATAGATATAAGTACCATTCTATTACTATTTCTATCATCTTTCCACTCTTTAAAAAACAGAATTGTTCACTTTCATAATCTAGGAATGAATTGCAGGTCCAAGTGTAAATTCTCATCCCTCAGTGAAATAAGACTGGTAATTCATAGGAAAGGGACTGGAGTTCCTCAGTATTCAGGCTAAGACAGGTGAACATATTTTCTGTGCCTTGGTTTACTCTTGTGATCAGTCAGGATCAGTGGAGTTGCAGAAGAGTATATGGAAACTGATTTACTAAAGATGTACTAGAAAGACAACATCTATTAAGAAAGTAGGATGTTTTGCCCATGAGTTGTTTGTCTTTCTTATTTGTGTTTTCACCTATTTTTTAAGAAAGATGATGTCCCTCAATTTTCAAGGTCCACATTACAGGGCTGATGTCTGCCAATATATTTTATTGTCCTCAGATAAATTGATATCAGTAAGATTCAGCTCTGAAGGCATTACAACCAGATATTAACTGCTTCTTGATAATAGACACTCATCCCAACACCTCAACACACTATCATGGACTGTCTGTACATATTTGCTTTATACACACCTTATAGTTTCCATACACTGATATGTAACTGACTTAATTTCAGCTTAACTTCCTTTTGTCAAGATTGCTCCTGACCATCTTAATATATTTGTAATCAAACTTACAGTTGGATTTGCTAACTAAATTGTTATTTCTTTATATATTCTTAAACATTTAACTACAGAGAAAACTAATACTCTCTTGAAAAATGTTTGTTTTGTTAACTAGGCCATTCAACTGAGGAAAGTAGATTTGTAGTAACTAAAACTACAAAGGACTCATTTCAGGTCTTGCATGTTACAGAGAGACATGATGACAAGGACTTGGCAATTTTAAGAATAGGTGAATAGTAATCTCTGGAGGAGTCCAAACTAATTGGACTGTGTAGATCAGTTCTTGAAACCTGCCTTGCAGAAGATTCATCAGACATATTTTTGAGTTGATTATAACTCTAATTATTGTTACAAAATGTTACAGTAAAAATAGATTTTTCTCAGTTTATTTTCAGTCCCAGGCCCTAGAAAAAGAGCAGGCTGTCTGTGACGCTTCCAATAAGACCGAATTCAGATACTGATAAACAAGAAACTTTTTCTTCTGAGATATGAAGCCAGTACTGAGGCTTTTTGGGGAAGAGAATGGAAGCTTTAGTGGAAGACAAAAGGAAAGACTTTCCTCTATGGAGGAATCTTTAACAACACAGAAAATTGGCCTCACTACTGCCAACTCCTGAAGATTTTGTGACTGGCAGCTATAAGAAATTTTGTACTTGCAAGAATCTTTTCATTCATGTATTAAATGTATTGATGGAGTGACTACATCAGTGGACAAGGGAAGAGCTATGGATGTCATCCATCTGGACTTCTCATGGTCCCCCACAACATCCTTCTCTCTAAACAGAGAGAGGGATTTGATGGATACACTGTTTGGTGGCTGAGGAATTCATTGGATGGTCGCATCCAGAGGGTAGGGGTCAATGGCTCAATGTCCAGATGGAGATCGGTGACAAGTGGTGTCCCTCAGGGGTCCGTATTGGGACCAGTTCAATATTCACTGTTCAATATCTTCATCAATGACATAGACAGTGGGATCGAGTGTACCCTCAGCAAGTTTGCAGTTGACACCAAGCTGAGTGGTGTGGTTGACATGCCTGAGGAACGAGATGCCATCCAGAGGGACCTGGACAAGCTCAAGAAGTGAGCCCGTGTGAAACTCATGAGATTCAACAAGGCCAAGTGCAGGGTCCTGCACCTGGGTCGGGGCAACTCCTGGTATCAATACAGGCTAGGGGATGAAGGCTCAGGGGAGACCTTATTGAAGCCTTTTAGTACTTAAAAAGGGCTTATAAGAAAGATGGGGACAAACTTTTTAGCAGTGTCTGTTGCGATAGGACAAGGTGTAATGACTTTAAACTAAAAGAGGGTAAATTCAGACTAGATATAAGGAAGAAATTTTTTACAATAAGGATGATGAAACACTGGAACAGGTTGCCCAGAGAGGTGGTAGATGCCCCTTCCCTGGATATATTCAAGGTCAGGTTGGACGGGGCTCTGAGCAATCTGATCTAGTTGAAGATGACCCTGTTCGCTGCAGGGGGAGGTTGGACTAGATGACCTTTAAAGGTCCTGTCCAACCCAAACTGTTCTATCATTCTATGATTCTAAAATCCACACTTCAGATTCTGAGTCAATCAAGGAGACAACAAGGTTTTGGATTTTTCTAGGTAGGTATCAATACTGCAACATCGCACTCTTACCCCCTGCGACTGTGGGAAATGGAACACCATGCAAATAATCTGTTGTCACTTACATACAGAAGAAAAACATGAAATAAAGACTGCTGATATCCTGCCATTTTTTTACAATCACAATTTTGATAACAGAATAAAGAGTTGTAAAGATGTAAGAGAGTAACACATCTCTTTATTCAGATTAAATAGCTTCTTTTGTCTATGTATGTCATGGAAGAAGGAAAATGATGCTACCCTGTATCTCTACCTGGATTTCAACACTTGTTTTTTATGGAACAGAAGCTTCCTATCAGATCGCCTCCCTGCATCACGGTCCTGGAAATCTGAATTGTTCTTTTCACATCACGAGCTCAAGTAATTGAAGTGGAAATCTCTATTGTGCCCCATCCTAAAGGGCTGTTTAAATTCCAGAGCAGCATTTGCTCCTGCTGCTGCACAAAGAAAGTTTGCCAGCGAGGAGAAAAAAACCTAAGCTTTGGTGACCAGGAGATGCAAGCTCACTCATATGAGCAATCCAATCTTTGACTACAGTTGTAGATTGGCCTTAGGTTGCAATTTTTTCCATCCTAGTATTCTTTACTGCTAGTATCCAAAGTGGTAACTGGCTATTTAATTTCATTTATGACAAAACTTATGAGAGGCAACATATACTCTAATTCCTTGGATTGTTTTTAGGTGTTGGGGTTGAGATCTTCAATGCAAAGAGATGCTCAGTAGGATATTTTTAGTTGTCTAGGTATAACTTTCATTGAAATTTGAACATCTTAAATGTCTGGCTTATGGCATGACCAACAAAGTTCTTATTTCAATTCTAATATTTTATCATAAGAAATTGTTATAAAATGATATTCAAGCATTTTCAAGCTCCAACCATCAACTGGCACCATTTCTTATTCCTGAAATTTTGAAATGAGTTGTGTTGTACTATTTCACAAATTGAATATTAGTCGGTTAGAGAGATCCCTTCCTTTCCATATATTTACTTTTGTTAAAAAAAACCCCTCTCAAGTATTGTACTGTATAATGACATATAGTTTAGAAGAGGACCTTTTCTACAAACTTTTAAACAGTGTTATGGAGTATTTTCTATCCTAAAGTTCTTGTAATCATAAATTTTCTGAATACCTGAAAAAAAGCCAGTGGTATAGGACCTACTGGCATGCCATCTCCTGGGGGAATGTTTCCTAGCACTGGACTGAGAGCTGCTGCAGCACTCTGAAAAGAACAAAGGAACAATAAACCTTTGTCATTGCATGATAAGCATAAAAAAAAACCCAAAACAAAAAACACCCATAAAGCTGCCATGACCATAATGCAGAAAGTAATTCTCCAGATATGTCATAATGTCATTGTTTCATCTAAAGGTAAATTAAAACTGTATAGTGTTTAGTCTTTTTTTATACAAGCAGAATGATTTGTTAAAGATGACAAGTGTGTGTTGAGGCGAAGGATGCTAGAGATTGTATGGACACACAAATATGTATTGACTAGATAGATCTTGACTAGATTTTTTTTTTTAAATGTATCTCAGTGTGTCTATATAGACACAAGTGAGAATGTAACTAACTGGCACACTTTGTATTATGTGTATAAAAATTCCCACACATGCATACAGATATATATTTAGCATAAGGAAATTAATTTATGCATTTTATGAGCAATTTCCAAGCACTTTAAAGATAATTTCAGCAGACTGTAATATTCTTTCTGAATTATATCAAGCTTCAAAACATGATTCTGTTACAAATAGCACAAGAAGGAATGCTCCCAATGCTACTATTAATACGCATGATTTTACCAACCCTCACAATAACCACCATGGTAAATTAGAAGAATTCAGGTTACATTTTTGGAAAGGAAAAGAAAAAAAAAGGTATTTCTAAGAAGTGAAATGTCAAAGAATGAAATTAGTTACCTTTGCAAATCCTTCAGATGGAAGAAGCAAGTAAAGAATATTGCTTCTGGCAATTTATAAGCAGGAAATCATCACAAAAAGGAAAGCCAAATCATTATTGTTGTCATGTATTGGAACCTCAGTCACTTTTAATTTCCAGCAGTCTTTCTTTCTGCAATATGCTTCTGTTAGGGCACAAAGACTGAATCACCTATAAAGACTTACAGTCTTTTGTAAAAGTACTCATGTACACACAATGCAAAGTGAGCTGCTTGCAGTTCACTAATGATCTGCCAATATCTGCCCTACAGAATATTCATGACATGTTTATTAACTTACTATTCCATGTACTCTCTACTTGCTATCAAGAAGATGCAGATCTGTATATTTCCAGGTGTTTGGCACACTGTCTAGGAAATTAAAGAATAATGCTGGAAAGATTTGAAAACTAGCACAAAGATGGACTGACCTTTTTAAACCAAGCAAAAAGGAAATATTCATTTATTTACCAAAGATTTTTCAATGGTCTAAACTGTGCTTTAGAATCAAATTTTTGAACAACTACCAGTAACGTATTTAGCATCTAAGCTGTATGTTCTTCTGAAACAAAAGTCTAGAATGTGCTATTAAAACATGAAGTTTGTAATAGGTACTGGCTTCAGAACTGAGTACGAGACTTTTGATTCCCTAGAAAACCCTGTAATAAAGGCCATTCTTATTTATGCAAAGATCTGGTTTGTAGGATCATTGTTAAAATATTAATCACAATTCACAAAAAAAATGTCAGTCACATGAATTTGAAGTAGCAACCACATTTGAATCATAATATCTTTTTGTGAAGGACTATCATAAACCTATCAAGTTATTCTATAAAGCTTCAGCAAATAAAGATGATTATCTGCTAGTAATGGCCATTCCTTGAGCACTGCCTGATGTTCATGGGATTGGAGTATGAGGCTGCTTAGATGCATAGTAAAGCATACTATTCCCTGGAATATCTCAGGTCCTTCTTCCAGGTCTGTGGCACTGTCTTGGACTCCCAGAGGGGAAAATAAGCAAGTGGTGTGAATGCACAGAAATAACTCCTGAAGAACAATGTAATTTTGTTATACTTCCTTTCTTTTGCACCACATCTGTGTCTGCCCACTAATTACTCTCAGAATATCTATATTACCAAAGGAGAACAGACAAGAAAGTTCTGGGGATTTTTTTAGGCGAAAAATTGACTTGGTTAAACTGAGCATCAGATCATAATGTCAAGTAAAATCATGAACAGATGTACAACTTCCAGATGTACAGGTTTTCTAGCTAAAGAATGACAATAGTAACATCACTGATGGAGAAAACTGATTATGTTAAAAGCTTGAACAACTTAAAATGTTCAAAATACTCTGCACTGCAGCCTCAAGCTAAGAGGGAGTAGCCCATTAAAAGGGCATTAAAAATTATGGACCTGATTACAATATCATCCCTCCTTGCATACTAATATGTTATTGTCCCTATACTACCTTAGATGTGTCAGTCTTTAGCTGTCATGTGTGAAGCACTGTAATATGTCGAACAGAGTTGATGTTACAGAATAAAGCATTTGAACAGACTAAAATAAATCACTGGGCAAACATACGTCAACAGTATCAAGTCAGTTATTCAAAATCCTGTAAGTGAAGAGATCTCAAAAAAGAACCAAGTAGTACCTCCTTTGATATATGACTGGTTTTCTGAAGGCTCCCACAAGTTCCACATTTGCTCACATTATTTAGACTAAATTATATGAGGCATTAATGCATGTCAGAGTGCCTTAATGAACAATGGAAAATGGGTCTTAGATGTCCTTCTCAATTGAGACCTCTGTCAGACTATCCTGATAATGAAACAATGTAAGAGGAGAGAGTAACTGCACACGGTACAGTGTTCCTATAGGGATAAGGCGATCTGCCCCAGCAGAGTTCACTCTGTTTTTCATACCTCAAAAATCACTTTAAAACAAAACAGAGCAGAAGAAAAAATGGTAAATTATACTTAACAGGTAAAAAAAAAAAAAAAAAAAGAGAGAAAGAAATAATGACTATTCCAAAACAGGGTGGAAAAAAAGTTAAAAATTATATCTGTTAGGATTTTTATTAGCCATTAAATTTTCCTAACAAAGCTTTACTTTAAAATATGCCTAAAGATAACATTTAGGTAATTAAGTCTTGATAGGTTGTTTTTTTTAAATTAATTTTGATTACAATTTTGTAATCTGACTTAGCAATGATGCCAGAGGAATCCAGCTCCATTCATTCAACCTGAGGGAATAGGACATAATTTTCAAGGCCTGATAAAATGGCTGCTGTAATAGTAGCAGCTATGCAGAACAATTCTTTGTCTACTGAGCTACAGACATGGCAATGTTCACATAGCAATGAATGAACATAAGTCTTTCTCACTCACACATTTATAGATGTAAAGAAATTTATTACTTTTGGAGATGCTAGTACTATTGATTCCTATGAAGGGGATATGGCTCTAAAGTGAACACATTTTAGGAGGAGCGGTTTTTATACAACTTTGTTATTGGAGAAGACGTATAGAAAGGAGCCTGACAAAGTAAATATATGGGGTTGGACAGTTTCTACAGCCTCCTCAGAAAGCTATTTGAGGACTGAAGCCCCATTTTGGAAAGCTGCTCTGAGGATGGCCAAAAGATCTGAACAATGCTATCATACAGTAATAAAACAGAGGTTGGCAAAAGGGAATTCTTTGTGATTATGAAGGGAGAAGGAAAGCAACATCTTGTGGAAGTGATTACACCACAAGTGATCCAGATTGAATTATTTAATTATTCTCAGTTCTAATGGCTTCTGGAGAAAAACATCTCAACTAGAAGGGAACCAGCTCTTTGCTTCGTGCTAGTTACTAAAAATTAGTTTAATTTACTATGTTAATGTTGGTCATTTTTTGTTTGTGGACCACGATGTTACAGGGAGGTATTCAAAGTGTTGGTTTTTGTGGGAGACCTTGGCTGGTCCAAGGGATCAAAATACAAGTTTAACACTGACCCTGAACAGATACCCGTGTACCCTTGAGGAGACAGAAGAATCCTGAGAAGATCCGAGCAAACAAGATAAGGGGTGGCAAACATCCTGGCTTTTCCCAGAGCATGAACAGCGCGTGATCAACAATTGTATTGGCTGAATGGTGTGTGATGTGAGAGTGGATTGGGCAAAAGTAGAATGTTAGAATATATGCACAGATAAGCAACCAGCTAAGAGGATATAAAAGAGCACTGCTTGTAAAATAGAGGGACGACGATTGCTGTAACTGGATATTGAGTGTCGTGTCCGTCTCTACAACGCAGGTTTTAATTGTCTTAAATTATTTGAGACTTGATTACATTGTGTAGATGATGGACACTATATAAAACCATTCCTCCTCTATGTTTCTGGGAGTGGGAAGGAGGACAGATTTGTACAAAGTGTGAGTGGCTACAATAGTCGGTCAGTTTTATCACACCTTGCTAAATAATCGTAAGTGTGTGTTGCTTTATAATTGTAAGAATTTTGTAGTTATAGGCATTCCATGGTAATTTAGGCTTAGGTGTTCATGAAATTACAATTTCTATCTTTCATTATGTAATATACTGGGGTTTGCTTCTGTTTTCATGTTTGTTTGGGATTTTTTTTCCCCCAAAGGACAATGAATTCGCAAAACCAGAAATAAAGCATTTTATCAGTTTTAGGTATTATATGTTTTCTAGCCTGCACTATATGACAAACATCTTAAAAACTTATATCAGGTAGATCAAAACAAACCTGCAGTAGCTGCATCATAAATGCATTGCATTAGTAAAGGCAGCCTAGGGTAAACATATTGAAGTGAATTAGCAATATCAGTACAAATATGTAAAATTCATCATACTAGTAAAAATTTGTAGCAAAAACATGATTTGGAGAGCATTCTGGAAGAATAAACTTCTAACCTATTTTTGTGAGAGTCCTACAACCTGAACGGACTGAGCAAAAACATCCAGTTGCAAAACTGGCAGCAAACTGTATTAATAAATTGTATGCACTATTTTTCTGAAGTCAAAGCCAAGAAAAAACAAACAAAAATACCCAAGAAGCTTCATGTTTAACATAGATCTCAGAACTCTGAAGTCTAAAGCAGCATTTACTGAAAATATTACATGGTGTAGGAACTCCTACCATTCATATTCCTTTTGCTGAGACTCTAATCACTTTAATAATAAACCCGAAAACTTTTCTTAGTTTAATCCAAAATGTCATATCTGATTTTGAATGAGAATCAGCAAAGGCTTTTGATGTACTTTGAACTACTGTAAGTAATGCCAGACATACTTAAGCTTTCATTCCTCTTTCTGAATCCTGCTTCAGAGAGAAGTTAGGTAATGAGAATTTTGGCAAGATCTTCAGAAATAATAACATTTAAACCCATTTCTCTGAAATGTATATTTTTCATCAAGAGTGATATTTTCATTAAAAATGTACCTTGTATGAATGCAGAAAGCTAGCTTTATTATATATGGAGTATCATTTTACATTTCATCTAAACCTTAATGTGACTAAGACATGATTCACTCCTCAAGCTCAGCTACTTAAATATAGATACAACTGGCACTTAACCTCATGTTAAGGATAATTTTGATATCTAATAAATAAACAAATTATCCTTTTATTTTAAAAATCCCTGAGCTTTCTAATCTAAATGAATTTAGATGTCTTTTTAAAATTATGGTATAGGAATATTAATATAACTTTGTCATATATACATATGCAACAAAATATGTGATAACCAGACTAAATGTATTCTCTCATGGAGGATATTAAAACAATCAATTCAATAAAATTAACAAAAGCAATGTTTAACGTTTCAGGGTAGTTTTGTTTCTGTTCATATGACATTAATACTAGGCAATTTACACAAACTGAACAGGGAACATGAACTCCTTTTAAGACTATGCCATAATTTCATTTCACAACATGACCTACTATTTATTTTATGTGTTGCTATTGTTATCAATAAGTATATTGATAAGCAAAAATACCCAGTGATAGACCAGGACCTCACTGTCCTATGCTTTGTAGACAGGGAACAAAGAGATGATCCTCATGAAAAAGTTCACAATTTAAGTCCAAAGCAGAGGTAATAGGTAGCTACAGACAGATAGTGTGCAAAGTATTAAGAGCGGAACCTTTGGGAACCTCTGGGAAAAGTAGATTTAGCATTCTGGGTGGCTTGATCTTGTCAAGCTTTTTGCAAAGACTTTGACAAAAGCAGAGGCATGTAAGGAAAGATGTGAAGGAGAACACAGGGAAACTACAGCTGCTGTTAGCACTAAGTTTAAAACACTGGTAATGACGTACTGTTGGCAGGAAAAGCAGAAAATATTTAATCTCTGGTAGATTTCTCCTTGACCCCATGCTTAAAACTCATACTAAGTTTAAATAACTCTGCTAGCTAGTTGAAAGCTCTGAGAAGAATGTACAAGTAAGTTCACATGAAAATCAAATGTCTCCAAATCAGTATTGCTTAATTCATCACTAGACTAGATGATCTGGACTAGATGATCTCCAGAGGTCCCTTCCAACCCTAACCATTCTGTGATTCTGTGATCACAGCCAGTGATGCAAATCAAACTGTAAATAAACACAGGAACAGAAGACTAGTAGAGGCCATTATGTTTAGCTGTGATCAGTCTCTGATGCACCAAAATAGGAGTATTAACAGCAAAATAATCCAAAAGCCAACTGCCTCTTTTCATTACTTTCTCATACCTTCCTTTTTCCAACATTGTTTTGTAAGTTAAGTGTAGCTCTCTGGTTGTTGTGTTATGAAAGCACTGGATCTCACCGAGGAGACCAGCTCCAGTGCAGGTAAGTCCCCACTGGGGAAGGGGATCGATGCAGAAGGGACCGGCAAGGGGCTCTTTGGGGCTTTTCGAAGCTGGAGAAAGCGACGAACTCGTCCTCGCGCTAGTGCCAGGACCGGCAGCTTGGGGGAGGGCTGCTGACGCAGCAGGGGTGGAGCCAGCAGCACATGCGGCAGTTCTAAAGGAGCTGTTAAGGACGGCAGCGAATCGGCTTGCTGTGTAAGGCACGGCAGCGAATCGGCTTGCTGTGCACTGAGCAAGCGAGCAGCCAGAGGGTGGCACCTAGGGCGTCACCTGGGAGCACTGCGGAAGGGCAGACCCCCTGAGTGGGCGAACCGACCAGGCCAACAGGGCGCGACAGGTTGCATGGAAGGGCGCTGTAAATCTACCAACTTGATCAGGTAGCCACGGTATCTACCTGGTAGAAGACCATGGCCCCGATGAGCTGTGCGCGCACCAGCTCTGATGCTGCTTCCCAGACGGAGCTCTCATGCGAACACATTGCCACCCAGGCGTTAGGCTGCAGGGTGTGCCCTGCTCTCAAACCAGTGTTGGATGGCAGTGGTGAGCATTCCTGTGGCAGGTGTGCACAGGTGTCCTGGTTTGAGGTAAAATGGAACCAATTTTGTTCAGTAACTTTGCTTCTTAGCTAGGCCTCTTCTAACTACTGAAATTAACAGCATATTTGTGCAGACAATGTTCACTCTCTCAGAGTGATAAGACCTATGTTTATAGGTGATGCCCAGGCATAGTATGCAGAGAGGCTCTTGCTTATACTTATTGCTATAACAACCAAGGCCAACCAACTTTGTTATTTGCCCCGTTGGAGGGTCGGAAGCGGAAAAGCATAGTGGGGTCCCACCTGCAGGGAGGAGCAGACAGGACAGGTGACCCAAAACTGACCAAGAGGGTATTCCATCCCATCTGCATCATGCTCAGTATAAAAGCTGAGGATCAAAGGGTCAGGGCTCTTCCTTCAGTGGTTGATGTCCGAGGAGGACTCTGTTCGTCTGCCTTTGATCCCGATCCTGAATGAAGATCTGGAATCCAGTTCCCATCTGTCACTGAGTCCAGCCTGAGACTGCCCCAGTGCCAGCCAGTGTTGTGATCGTCATCTCGGGAGCTTGATATGGTTTTGTATATATTACATTATTTCCTTTTATTTTATTATTAATATTTCATTGAAGTAGTTTAGTTCCTTCTAAACTCAGAGTCTCTTTTTCTCCTCTGCCCCTCTCTTTGAAGGAGGGTAGAGGGGAGCATCTGCCAGTCCCATCTGGGGTCCCCCAGGTCCCCAGTAGCCTATTTGGCCTAAACCACGACAACAGGTAGAGGAACTCCTCTGCATAGTGATGGAGCTCAGGAAGGAGGTAAGTAGGTTGAGGGTTATCAGGGAATGCGAGAGGGAGATAGATGCTTGGAGTCGTACCCTGTCTCCCATGACAGAAACCCAGCAGGCAGACAGGGCCCCTCCTACGGAGAACTCCCACTCCTCTCCCTGACGGACCAAACAGGGTAGCTTGGAGGACAGATGGCAATGAAGAGATGTTCCTGCCCGATGCAACAGGTGCCACAGGCACATCCGCCCACCAACTACCACACCTTCCGAGGTCCCATTGCAGAACAGATACAGTGCTCTGCAAGGGGAGCTGGACAACGGGGAGTATGATAATCCTCCCAGCTTGGAGGTGTCATTGAGGCCTAGTCAGACCACCCCCCGAATCAAAACCTCCACAGTTAAAAACAAAAGATTGTCATAGATGACTCACTTCTCAAGGGGACAGAAGGCCCAATACGTAGACCGGACCTGCTATATAGGGAAGTTTGCTGCCTTCCTGGAGCCTGGGTTAATGATGCTAAGAAGCAGCTTCCTTCCCTGGTGCAGCAATCAGATCATTATCCCCTTTTAGTTTTTCAGGTAGGCAGTGATGACATAGTGAGAAGAAAGCCGAGGGCAATGAAGAAAGATTTCAGGGCCTTGGGATGACTAGTCAAGGGATCGGGAGCCCAAGTCTTGTTCTCCTCTATCCCTCCACTGCGGGGAATGATGAGGGGGTAAACAGAAAGAGCCAGCAGGTCAGTGACTGGTTCTGAACTTGGTGCTACCAGCAGGGTTTTTGGTTCTTTGATCACGGCCTGATTTACAGAACACCAGGCCTGCTGATAGCAGATGGGAAAAGCCTGTCTCACAGGGGGAAAAGGATTCTAGGACTAGAGTTAGCAGGGCTCATTGAGAGAGCTTTAAACTAGATTGGAAGGGGGATGGCCATGTAACTGGGCTCGATAGAGAGGCGCCCGGGTGTAGTAGCCCAGCACTTGTGGGGCAGAGTGCTAGTATTTTTGAGAATCAGAAGGCCCACCACGCCTCTAGGGCAAAAACTACACACTCATTGGCCTTTCTGAAATTCCTATACATTAATGCGTGCAGCATGGGGAACAAACGAGGAGTTAGAGATCTGTGTGCGGTCACAGGGCCATGATCTCATTGCAATTACTGAGACATGGTGGGATAGCTCACATGACTGGAATGCTGTCATGGAGGGCTATGTTCTCTATAGGAAAGATAGGCCAGTGAGGCAAGGTGGTGGAGTTGGTCTTTATGTGAGAGAGCAACTGGAATGTATTGAGCTCTCCCTGGGGGTGGATGAAGAGCAAGTTGAGAGCTTGTGGGAAAGGATCAAGGGGCAGGCTAGCATAAGAGACACTGTTGTGGGTGTTTATTACAGGCCACCTGATCAGGATGGGGAAGTTGATGAGGCATTCTACAGACAGGTGAGAATCGCCTCACAATCACAGGCCTTGATTCTCATGGGGGACTTCAATCACCCTGATATCTGCTGGGAAGGCCACACAGCTGGGCACGTACAGTCCAGGAGGTTCCTCTGGTGCATTGATGATAACTTTTTGACTCAGGTGGTGGAGGAGCCCACAAGGAGAGGTGTGCTACTGGACCTAGTACTGACAAACAAAGAGGGAGTGGAGGAGGATGTAAAGGTTGGGGGCAGACTTGGCTGCAGTGATCATGAGAAGATAGAGTTCAGGATTAAGTGCAGTATGCACAAAAGGACAAGTAGGGTTGAAACCTTAGCCTTCAGAAGGGCTAACTTTGATCTCTTCAAGAAACTGCTTGGAGAAATCCCATGGGAGAGGGCTCTACAGGGTAGGGGGGCTCAAGAGAGCTGGCTGCTATTTAAGCATCACTTCATCCAAGCTCAGGATTGGTGCATCCAAGAAATCAGGCAAGGGAAGCAGGAGACCTGCATGGCTGAGCAGGGACCTTCTGAAAAAGCTCAGGTGGAAGAAGGAAGTTTACAGTATGTGGAAGAAGTGGCTGACCACTTCGGATGAGTATAAGAATGCTGTCAGAGTATGCAGGGATGAAACAAGGAAAGCCAAGGCAGCCTTGGAATTAAATCTGGCGAGGGATGTCAAGGCCAATAGTAAGGGTTTCTTTAAGTATATAGGAGGCAAAAGGAAAACTAGGGAAAATGTGGGCCCGCTGTTGAACAAGACAGGTGCTGTGGTGACAGATGGTGCAGAGAGGGTGGAGTTGCTGAATGCCTTCTTTGCTTCTGTCTTCACTGTTCGGGCCGGCCCTCAGGAGTCCCAGACTTTGCAGGTAACAGAGAAAGTCTGGAGGAAGGAAGACTTTCCCTTGGTTGAAGAAGAACAAGTTAGAGTTAAGTAAACTGGACACCCACAAGTCCATGGGGCCTGATGGGATGCACCCACAAGTGCTGAGAGAGTTGGCGGAAGTCATTGCTGGGCCGCTCTCCATCATCTTTGATAGGTCCTGGAGAACAGGTGAGGTGCCTGAGGACTGGAGGAAAGCCAATGTCACGCCAGTCTTCAAAAAGGGCAAGAAGGAGGACCCGGGAAACTACAGGCTGCTCAGCCTCACCTCCATCACTGGAAAGATGATGGAACAGCTCGTTCTGGGTATCATCTATAAGCATCTGGAGGAAGAGAAGGTTATCAGAAGTAGTCAACATGGATTCACCAAGGGGAAGTCATGTCTGACTAATCTGATAGCCTTCTATGATGGCATGACTGGATGGGCGGATGAGGGGAGGGCAGTGGATGTTGTCTACCTTGACTTCAGCAAGGCTTTCGACACCGTCTCCCACATCATCCTCGGCTGACACACCAGAAGGCTGTGCCACCTTACAGCGTGACCTGGACAGGCTGGAGAATTGGGTGGAGGGAAACCTTATGAAATTCAACAAGGGCAAGTGTAGGATACTGCACCTGGGGAGGATTAACCCCATGCATCAGTGCAGGTTGGGGGCTGACCTGCTGGAGAGCAGCTCTGTGGAAAGGGACCTGGGAGTCCTGGTGGACAACAGGATGACCATGAGCCAGCAATGTGCCCTGGTGGCCAAGAAGGCCAATTGCATCCTGGTGTGCATCAAGAAGAGTGTGGCCAGCAGGTCGAGGGAGGTCATCCTCCCCCTCTACTCTGCCCTGGTGAGGCCGCATCTGGAGTGCTGTGTCCCGTTCTGGGCTCCCCAGTTCAAGAAGAACAGGGAACTGCTGGAGAGGGTACAGTAAAGGGCTACAAAGATGATTAGGAGACTGGAACATCTTTCTTATAAGGAAAGGCTGAGGGACTTAGGTCTTTTTAGTCTGGAGAAAAGAAGACTGAGGGGGGATCTTATCAATACTTATAAATACTTAAAGGAAGGGTGTCAGGAGGATGGGACCAGTCTTTTTTCACTGGTGCCCAGTGATAGAACAGTAACGGGCGCAAACTTGAATATAGGAAGTTCCATCTTAACATGAGGAGGAACTTCTTTCCTTTGAGGGTGGCAGAGCACTGGAACAGGCTGCCCAGAGAGGTGGTGGAGTTGTCTTCTCTGGAGACATTCAAAACTCACCTGGATGCCATCCTGTGCAACCTGCTGTAGGTGACCCTGCTCTGTCAGGGGGGTTGGACTAGATGATCTCCAGAGGTCCCTTCCAACCCCTTTGTCCTGGTTTGAGGTAAAATGGAACCAATTTTGTTCAGTAACTTCGCTTCTTAGCTGGGCCTCTCTAACTACTGAAATTAACAGCATATTGTGCAGACAATGTTCACTCTCTCAGGGTGAGTTCACTAAGACTGATAAGAGTGATAAGTGTTTATAGTTGATGCCCAGGCATGGTATGCAGAGAGGCTCTTGCTTATACTTATTGCTATAACAACCAAGGCCAACCAACTTTGTTATTTGCCCCGTTGGAGGGTCGGAAGCGGAAAAGAATAGTGGGGTCCCACCTGCAGGGAGGAGCGGACAGGACAGGTGACCCAAAACTGACCAACGAGGGTATTCCATCCCATCTGCCTCATGCTCAGTATAAAGGCTGAGGGATTAAAGGGTCAGCTCTCTCTTCCTTCAGTGGCCGACGTCTGAGGAGGACCCTGTTCGTCTGCCTGCGATCCCGATCCTGAATGCAGATCCGGAATCCAGTTCCCGTCAGTCACTGAGTCCAGCCTGGGACTGCCCCAGTGCCAGCCAGTGTCGTGATTGTCATCTCAGGAGCTTGATACGATTTTGTATATATTTAATTATTTCTTTTTTATTTTATTATTCATATTTCATATCGCATACTCATTATAGATTCCTTATGATTTTAAGTTTCTTCTCTTCAGGGAACCAATTATTTTACACCTTATGGTGTCTGAATACCTATGATAATGAGAACTTGAGTATTTTAGGGTTAACTAGCCATTAAAGCTCTTAAATATACTTTAAAAACTTAATCTTTATGTAGATTTTTTCTTATTTTATTATTATGATTATTTTAAGTAATGTGCGCACATTGATATAGTAGAATGTAGGAAAAGGCACAACCCTTTGCTCTCAAATTTAAAGACTTTTTAAACATTAATGTGAGAGTAAACATACAAACTTAAAGGATGCATTGCTTCTTGGGTCTCTAAATCTCAAAATCTCAGTGACATCATATCAAGTCATCTGAAAGGAGACAGTGGCTCTAATGCTCAGGGTAGTTACGGCCATTCCTCCACACTGCCAACAAACTCTAGGCATATAAAGTGGAGTCAAGGTACTGTGGGAGAATTTTTAGAGATCAACGGTCACCCTGTGAGCACCCCAAGCACTGAGGACTTGTTGACAACAGTGTAAGCTTCAAGGTTGTAGAAAGTCGAGCTGTGGGTTTTTAACAGCTGAGTTATGTAGAAGGAGGAAATAACTGTTGCTGAATGTACTGATAAGCAGGACCTTGAGCAGGACATAAAAGAAGATAACTGTGCGCGTGGACAGCTGGGGCTAGCCAATCATATAGTAAAGATGCTCGTGTGAACTATGCTTATAACCAGTTGTTGCTTGAGTGTCGAGGGCGCGGGAGAGAACTGTCTATATTAGCTGAGCTATCTGTGCAATAAAGTGGCATTTACCTGATCATATTGGTCGTTGTGTATTTGTTCGAGCTTCCGTGTCAACAAGTGGTGCCCGAATAGGGACCCTCAGATCAGTGTTGGATATTCTGATGACCTGACAGGAAGAGGGATCGGAAAAGCCAGTCAAGAGGTGAGTGCTGCCCTGGCACTCGGAAAAAGATTAAGCGCGCTTAAGTGGCAACAGCCAGGGAATCTCGCCCTGATCAGGTGAGCGGCCAGGAAGGAGATGGGGGTCCGTGCAAGCTAAAGAGCAGGAAGCAGCGGTGAAGCTCCTCCAACATATGCTCACTAAGAATTAAAGTATAATGAGCATACCTTGAAGGTGCTGCTAGTGTGGGCGCGCAATAGAAATTTGATCCTCACAGTTGAGGCGATTTATGCTACTCACACTTGGGACCTGATAGGTGCCGCTCTGTGGGAATGAAATTAGTAAGGGATCCAAGGATGCTCAGAAACTCTCCA
>NW_009646339.1:43694-49820 GCF_000708025.1 Charadrius vociferus | reverse complement strand
GCACCAAGGGTCCCATCAAAACAGACGGGCTGCCACCACTGCCAATAACATCGGAAGAAATAGAAGACACCACGGATGAGGAGATGGACAATGAGCCCTTGCCTCCTGTGCCAGAAATATACCCGCCACTGCCGTCAACTCCATCCTATACATCACCCGTGTCCACACCAAAGGAAGACCGCTCGAGGGGTTTGCCTGACTTCCAATTTTGGGAACTGCTGAAAAAGACGGAGGCTCTGGAAGTGCAGCTTGAAGAAAGGAACCATCCACCGCCACCGCCTCCGCCTCCGCCTCCGCTCCTGCCGCCGCCACCTCCACTCGGCCCTCCACCAGTGCCGTTTGTTATGAGCGATGGGGGGTGGTTGGGGGGGGAGCAGGATAGAGGACCGGGAGCACGGTGGAGGGGGGTGATTCGGGAGGCAGCAAGCGACGGGGTATTTGTAGACGTGACGAAAGGAAACGCGATTTGGGTGGTGACAGCGTGGAAGCGGGGGGCCTACAAGTGTTGACAAAGGGGCACGAACAAGAGCGCGAACGAGGGTGCGGGGGGGGGGGGCGCGCGGGGGATTATGATCCAGCACTACGATGGAAAGGAGTCATTCATAATGTGTTAATAGAGGGAGAAATTATTCCAACTGCTTACCCAGTGCTTATAGGAGGAACAGGAGACAAAAACCAGCCAAATTCCTGGGTGGGATTTCATTGGGAGCTCATTAAGGAGGCTCGCAAGTCTGTGCAGCAAAATGGATTGCAGGCCCCTTATACGCAGTCCTTTATTCAAAATCTTTTTGTGACTCATTTGACGACTCCTTTCGATTGTAAGCAGTTAATGGCAATATTAACACCAATGCAGGAGGTTTTTTGGCATGTTCAATGGCATGACTTGCTAGGAGCCGCCGCAATTGCGAACTTAGAAACAACCAAAAAAAAAAAACAACCAAAAAAAACACCCCCAAAAAAAACAAACCAGAAAGTTGCAAGTAGAAAATGAATGGAATTAACCTCCTTTTTTGTAAAAATTGTGATTCACGCACACTGACCCCTTATGCAAACAGCTGTCCTACTGGGCTTTCTCTCTTGTCCTGTCCTCCTGTGGACCATTGGGACACCCATATGGGTAGCTATCTGAGGGGAAAATGCTAGTATTGATAGTAAACCAAAATTTGTTTACTTTTTAAAGATGCTTTTAAGTAATGGAATTATACACACAGTACATATGTAGGCAGCCACTACAATCAGTCTATTTCCTTAATGATGCTTTTGACTGCCCCTAAAATTCACTCCTTTTGTAGGACCCTTAATGCTTCCATGCCAGTGAACAACAGGCACAGTAGTATACCATACCATACCATACCAGTATGCCCAGACTGAACCCACCCTCAACATGCTGAGAAACAAACAGGTCTAACCTGTAAGACATAGGACAGATCTTCTTATTTTGGGATATATAAACTTTACAAGAAACAAGAGACAAAACCTAATCCATTTATGATTGCCAGAATTAAGACTGTATTGTGGTTTATCCCCAGCCAGAAACTAAGCACCGCACAGCTGCTCACTCACTCCCCCCACGGTGGGATGTGGGAGAGAATTGGAAAGGTAAAAGAAATTTAAAGCTAATCTATCATATAATTTCTTTTTCTTTGCTTCCATTTCTAAGTTTTCAAATCACTAGAAACAACTCTAGGTTTTTTGTTCTCCAGGGAGTTCTGTTTTCTCAAAAATTACCAAGTTTCTGTGGGTACTGTCTCCACAAACGCTACAAAGTTCCCAAGGGAGGGACATCATACTGATAAAGGGGAACTAATTAAATGCTTCAAAATGAGCATCTGTGTAATAATAGCGTGTCTTGTAGTAGCTGGTAGAATGTGTAACAAGTTGCTTGCTTATCTCGGAAGTTGCTAAGTTGCTTATCTTGCTAAGGGGTTCAGAGACAGGAAACAAGGCCACAGAGACTGGCCAAAACCAGACTTACGGTTTGGCTAAGCTCCAAGAACGATCTGAGCATGCTCGACAGGCAAAGGTTACTAGCGGTGATGAAGAGGAGCCTCCTTACTTCATTGCTGCGACCCCTGACGACCACCATAAGAAAGTACTGCGCAGACTCGCGTAGGCGGAGAACTAATTTACATGTGAAGCGGGAACAGATAATGCATATGCATGAGTATTCCATAACATATACTGAATATGTATAGGACAGTAGCATAAATGTAAACCCTTGCTTTGTACCGGCGCGCATGATTGTGGTGGGGCGAACCCCCCGTGCTGCCCAGCGCTGAATAAAACATACCTACTGTGTGAGCCAACTCGGGCAGGACGCAGGAATGACCACAAGACCATGGATGAAAGACAAAGAACAAGTTTAATCTCAATACTTCGCAACTCAGGGAGGCTCCGCAGCAACTCCTAGGCAGAGGGATACAAGCAGGGGACGCAGGCACCGCACAGCGGGAGAAAGTTCTTGTTAGCAAGAGCGTGTGAGCTCTAACTTGCTGTTCTCGCCTGCTTTTCAAGGGTTCAAGCAGGCATAGTTTTCCACTGTGCTTTGATCTTCTTCAACAACAAGGCAGTGATCTCATGTATGCTAGATAAGGTGTCCCTGAGTCCGTCCCAGGCTTGCATTATCTAAGTGCGGATACTCTACTTGCAAGCACACAAGGCTGAACAACAATTAGTGTGATATGTGTGTTGTCCAGCACCCCAGGTGCGAGTCACTTGAGCGTGTTTACAATCCTCCTCGCTAATCTTCCGTTATATTCCCACACCTACTTTGCAACTTTCTAAGTTGTGGAGTCTATTTTCCACACGTCAATACTTAGCACAAAGTAAAAGCTGACAAAACTGCAAAGTGTAAGGTTGCAATAGATAATTAAATCCTATAGAAGCAGTACTATATTCAATTGTTTAATTTAACCTAGTAGCCTGATCTTTAGGTAGTAACAGCTGATGAAAATAAAACAACCTGGATTTACAGAACTGTAAAGTCAGTTTCTTTTGCAAATTATTTCATTGTTACAGTATATTGGGTCTGGCTGGGATGAAGTTAACTTTCTTCATAGCAGCCAGTATGATGCTGTCCTTTGGATTTGTGTCTAAAACAGTGTTGATAACACATCAATGTTTTGTCTGTTGTTGAACAGTGCTTGCAGAGAATCAAGTATTTCTCTCTTTCCCACTCTGCCTTGCCCCGCCCCAGCAAGCCAGTCGTTCAGTGACAGAAGTCACCCAAGAGGTGTAAAACCCTGGGGTCCTAACCCTGAGTGAACTTCAAAATATGCAGAAAGATTACAGCTGCCAGCTAGAGGCTGCCTGATTGCTCCAGTGCTGGGATACTGGGGACAACAGTTAGGACTTAAGAGGGTAGGGAAGCTCAGCAGCTGGGATCCCTGGCTAGAGACTGGGAAATAGAAAAAGAAATCAAATGAGAGGGGACAATCTGCAGCCGCTGGAAGCGGCTCCTGTTGAGCCCAAGGCAAGGTATCCCCTCAAGGAAGGTCTTGTAAACTACCAAGGTAAGTAGACCACTGTTGAGGAAGGTGGCCAGTGTCTGAGAATTAGCAATGGTGGTCTACAGTGACCTGAACAACAACCAGGCCTCCAAAGATCTGGATGGTGCCCAGTGCACACGGGCCACGTGGAGGAGGTTTGTGCGAAATGTGCTAGTGTTGTATGTCAACACTCTGGCAATGACAGACAAGCCAGACCTTGAGATACTAACTATGGAGAGAATGTTCCACTGGCTCCAGCATTTCAGAGAGAATCTCTCTTCCTTCTTATCTCCATGGGCCAGTGTCTCATCTGTCAGGGGTGCCTCAAGGAGCCAGCCTCCCCCTGCTGGAGGGAAAGGGAGCCCCAGGTGAGTCTAACAGGGGACAAGTGGCATAAGCACCGTATTGTGACTGGCTCAGAGGCCATGTGTATCTTTGGCATAGACTACATCAGGAGGGGGTACTTCAAGGACTATAAAGTGTACCAGTGGGCCTTTCGTGGCCAGAAGATTAAAAACTTGTCTACCTTGCCTGGCGTCTCGAATGATCCCTCTGTTGTGGGGTTGCTGTGTGTTGAAGAACAGCAGGTACTGATTGCTACCACGATGGTGCAGTGACAGCAGTATCACATCAAGACTTCTGGGTTAACATTTGTAAATTGATTAATCAATTGGAGAGCCAAGCAGTGATCAGCAAGACTCACTCACCCTTTAGTAGTCCCATATAGCCAGTGTGAAAATCTCACAGAGGATAGAGGTTAACTGAACTATCGTAGCCTGAACAAAGTCATGACATCACTGAGTGCTGCTGTACATGAACTGGAGTTGAAGGCAGCCAAGTGGTATGCCACAGATGATATTCCCAATGTGTTCTTCTCGATTCCTTTAGCAGCAGAGTGCAGGCCAGTTTACGTTCACGTGGAGGGGTGTCACAGTGTATTGGGTTTCCGTGGCAAGGTTTTGGTAGCCAGGGGACTACAGGGGCGGCTGCTGTGAGAAGCTGCTGGAAGCTTCCCCCATGTCTGAGAGAGCCAATGCCGGCCGACTCCAAGACAGACCCACTGCTGGCCAAGGCTGAGCCAATCAGAGACAGTGGTCTTCACTGGCAACCACTCTTCCCACATCTTTCGAGTGGATGAACTGCAAAGCAGGGACTGGGGGAGGAAAAGGGTCTCCCACTGAAAGAGAACCATAGAATGACTTAGGTTCGAAGGGACCTTGAAGATCATCTATGTGCAGACATTCCTGAATGAAAAAGGGCATAACTTAATTCCGTTGAGCAACCCAGGGTTTGAACTAAGCATGGAGGCCTATGTGCAATGTCCTTGGCCCCCCCTTGGCTGCCCAAAAAGGGAGGAAGAAAAGGGCTTAAGCAGAATGGAATTTGGGACAAGATAAGCCGGGAGAAGAGTAAAACAAGAGGCGCGTGGACAGAGGGCCTCAGCCAATCTAGTTACGGGACGTTGCGTGTGAACAAGGGAGCTGGACCAGTTATAATGTTGTTGCCTATGCATGCTTTTGCTGTAAGCCTATATATACTCTGCGAAAATATTCAATAAAGGAGAACGACCATACTCACACTGAGATTTCATTGTTACTCCGGGTCCAATCCCACTCCAACATCTGGTAGCAGAGGATGGTTACCTTTCAGCATGACTGAGTTCTCCGAGACTGCGGTAAGCAGCAAGAGGAGGGGAGTGGGAAACACGGCTGGAAGGAGTGCTGCGCCGGAGCATAGACTAGTGCAGACACGGTTAGAGGTGGCCTCTCGCCTTCCAGGTTTAAAGTATAGTTGCTATCATGGAAGTTGAATGTGAGCTATCACACTGAATGCTATCATGGAAGTGAGCAATGCTGCTCGCAAGTATCCTCTCTAAGAGAGGGGTCGAGACAGCGCTTAAACAGCTGATCAAGCTGATTAAATTGGGACAAGGTGGGGCATGGCACACTTTCTTATTGAAATTGTTGGCTTGCGATTTAAAGAAGAAGAAGAAGAAGAAACCGGCTGAGAGACGAATTGTGGCCACAGAAAAAGAAGAGAAAAAGAAAAAGAAGAAGAGAAAAAAAAAGGTGAGCAGCCGAACACGTTTTGGGTCATGCGCTATCATGGGTAATAATTTAAGTTATGAAGAGCAAGCTATCTTGAAGCTTTTGCAACATTTCCTTTCTATGAGAGGACTTAAGTATGACCCTGATATTTTAAAGAAATTGATTTTATGGGCAAAAGAAACGGACATAGTGAAGGATGCCCAGGATATTTTCCAGATGGCAATATGGGATAGTCTTGGCCAAGAATTATGGAAAGATATCACATCTGGGAGAAAGGATTTGTTCCTTCTAGCAACGCTATGGAAACTGCTTAAAGATACAGTAGCAAGTATGCAAGCAGAGAAAATTGTGTCATTACAAGCATGTGCAGCTTTTTCGGATACCGGGCAAGACCAGGATGGGGCAATAGATGTACAGAAGGTAGTGCGCCATAAAGTCCGCATGTTTGACGACCCCCCTCTGCCCCCCATGCCTATGCCTGCACAGTCACCACTGCCTCAGGTTCCTCCTCTACAAGGAAAAGAGCCGCCTATGCAACTATCCGATCCTCTGCCTGAACCATCGGCACCTCCATTGGCGGGGTTTCCTTT
>NW_009646339.1:31392-36835 GCF_000708025.1 Charadrius vociferus | reverse complement strand
AATTATTCCGTGTTTATACTCTTGTCTGCAAAGGGCCCTGCAGAAGACGATAAACTCGGCAATTTTTAATTGGAAAACAAAAAGGGGGAAATGTGGGAAACTTCTTGGAAAACAACGGACACGTACTGAAGGTCAACATGAAGGAGGAAATCATGCGCTGACACTGAAATTACTGCTACTCCCCAACAGATGCGGAATGTGTATTAATTAAAAGACTGACTTGGCAGAAATAGGAACAAAGTGTAGATAATAAGTTACAGCTGCATTTAACCAATAATAGTTTGTGTGTATAAGTCTAGAAACCAATGAGCACAAGCCGCAGAGCTAGCCCACGTTGTAGTAAAAAGTATATAATGGCTTAAGTATTTCAATAAAGTGGCTTCAGCATTGATCATATTGGTCTGCGTCTGGGTCCGTCCGCAGAGAATATAGTTGTCTTGTGCAGTGCTTCATTAACCTTAGCCAATCAGTGCTGTCTCCTCTGAGGAGGCAGCAGAATGTCTCTATGGTTGTTATATTCTGTAAACTTTCCTAAAAAGATTAAGCAGTTAGCACTGAGAATTATTTTACTTAATTATGCATAAAATGCATCACTCCCTCCTGTTCCTTGTTAGATGTGTGAAGTATTCTTACTTTGCAGTTATGGAGATTATTGGTGAGGTAAAGATACGATAAACTATACTGTGACTATTACAGAATGAGTAATGAGCTGCTATTTGTCAGAAGAGACCTTTATTGGCCTACCTGTGAAAAGACGGTTCTGGAAGCAGATAACTTTTGCATTTTTACAAATGTTTACATTTTTGTTCTCCTTAGTGTAGATAGATGAGGAGAACACAGTAGTTAGATGAAGAGTTAGAGATAAGCAGATGGAAATTGTCATTTGAGTTCTGAAAGTAAAAGTGAGTCAATTAAAAGATTGGGAAAGGTTGATAGGATAGCTGGAATAGGGTTTTTTGGTGCAGCTTAGACTTCCAGGACTGCTTTTCTTGTGGTCACAGCTTGATGAGGAGACTCTTCTGCTCGAATCTCAGTTCTGGCTATTGTTTATGTCTGTATGGCACGATGTCAACAATGGCACAATGGATCGTGAGCACTGGCAAACCATTGACAGAAAGTTGAAGTTTAAATTTTAGTGGGCTGGACACTTCAGCTTGCAAGACTTCTTCAAATGTTCCTCTTGATGATGTTTGAGACCAGGTTAAATTGTCTATAGCATAGCTACTTTCTCACAAGGGAAATAGGTGACTTAACATTCCTGAAGTGATCATCAAGGGACAATATAAGAGTGCAATATTAAGGCTTTAGTTAAATACTTATTATAGATATACTGTAGCTCAGTATCAGATATCTTCCTGCTTTTTGCACCTTTGAATAATGTTAGCCAAAGATACACAAGCGTTTGGCTTTTGCTTCTTTATTTCTCTTTCTACATTTCTGAATTGTATAAATACTAGCAGGTAAAAAGTGGATGTGGTAAATGCTATAAAAGTGCTACCAAACTGCAGTTTTAGTTTCAGAACTATTTTTCAGCTATTTTTGTCTGTACATTACATTATTTTCTGATTAGAGCTGTAACATAATCTTAGTGAATTACAGCTCTTGCAATTCGTTTACATTGTGCTGTATTCATGAATTACTGCTTTTGGCAATGCTGCCATACTGTAAGTTACAGTATATATGGGCAGTGTGTGGAAGTAATAAACTATTGTAATGCAGCTTTAAGGTTGAAATTTTGATTACATGAAAGTCGGTAGAAATCAGAGTTAAAGCTCCCACTGTAACTATAATTCTATCCCTCAATGCGTTGCAGTAGGGATTATATTTCTTATGCAAGGAAGTGTAACAAAGGCATGCATACACAGCACAGTACAGTGCTGTGTAAGGATATCTGAGCTAGTTTTAAGCTTTTTAGCAAGGAAAGTTAGCATATACTGAGTATCATACTAATGTGCTTCTAGTACTCGCTCATCTAGTCCTACAAGAGCACCTGCTCTTGGCAATGTGCTGTGCTGTGCAGTTTTCTTGAAAAGTAATATGATAGACTGGAAAGGAACTGCAGTCTCTTATATAACTAGCCATACTAATTACTGCATGAGTTAAGGCTTCAGTCAAATGGGCTTACAGCAGTTCCTCCCTCCTTGCCCTTATTTATCACCTGTCATCTCTGACAGAAATGAACAGTTCCTGCTTCACTAGTATTTGCCTCTTCTCTGTGTATTTCATGTGGTGTTCTTGCATATCATCCTGACTTGGAACCACTGAAGTAAATATAAAACTCTGATTTAAATTATGTAGACTCAGATTAATATATATTCCATAAAAACTATAATAGAATACCTTTTGAGTAGTTGCCAAAAAGAGGTAACAATGTGAATCTTAATTTAGAATTTCCTACTTTTTGTGGAAATAAACCTTGGAGTATTTGCAGATGGTTCTCCTTTGTATATATCCCAAACTACTACAGTATTTCCAAGTCAAGAGTAACTGAGCCATTCCCTCAGTAAGCAATAACTGTATTGCCTGAGTAGATTACTTTCATAATACCGGATCTATTTACTCCAGATACATTTTTACTGAAAGTGTGTTGTTGTTCTGAAATGTTAAATAGCACTTTATGGATCACCTACAAAGATCCATTTATAACAACATTTTTCTAGTTGACTAAATTATAGGTAAGAGACTGTAGAAATTAGCCTTAAGCCTAAAGGTTACTATAAACTCAAAGGGCAAATAAAACCCTGGGGATTTAAAAACAATATATTTGATTTGGACCAGAGGTGAGGTAACAATACAGTATAACTTCATGCTTGAAGGCAACATTTATGAGCAAGTTTTGTGACTCTTGTACTACTTTCCTGTGGATGGATAATAAGCTTATTTTAGCGTTGATGTCCTTCAAGGACAGAGTGGAAGCTAAAATATCACTCACACCACAGCCCTAATTTACCCTTTGAATGCTGTGAAGTTGGCTCATTTATGACTCATTCTCAGAGAAGATCACAATCTTCACATTCTGGCTTCTTAAAGGAAGATGTTAAAATAATGGTTAAAAAGGAAAACTGTAAAATTTAAGCTTAGGATAAATTACCAGGTAACCAAGAAATAGGTAATGGTCTGAGATTAAAAATAGTTAAGGTAAATTAAAGGAAGAACTGGGGAAAAAAGAAAGAAAATTAGGCAAGAGTTTATTTTGGAGATTATTTATACATAATTCCATGGAAGCACAAGATTTTGTTTGTGCAAATCCATAATCCGGGTCTTAGGCATTTAGGAGAGATAACTCTTCCAGATTGCTCTTGATTCAGATGAAACATCTGAGAATTAAAACCAAAATACCTGTATTATATGTTTAACACAAATTATAGTGTATTATCTCCTTTTCATACTGTTCCTATGTCTGCAGGCACTTGGAGGTGTCCCAGGAAGTCAGCCATTATTGCCTAGTGGGATGGACCCAACACGGCAGCAAGGTGAAGTGTGAAATAATTATTTGGAATGTTCAAAAGTACTATGATCTCAAACTTGTGTCTTTCTCTTTATCTTTCAAAGCTTACTGCAACTTTGTAAGCTCTTTGTTAAACTAAGGGATTATTTGTTAAAGTTTTTTTAGAAGGTGCTTGTATATTGCATAGCTGTTCAAGTTGCAGAATTTTCTTTCCAGGGCATCCAAACACGGGTGGGCCAATGCAGAGAATGACTCCTCCAAGAGGAATGGTTCCTTTAGGACCACAGGTACCTTCCATGGACATATCTCTCTCTCTATTGACAGGATCTGTACTTATACTATATTAGTCTGGCTTTCTGTGAGTTGAAGCTAGAACGTGCCAGGACCTGTTCTTCTAATACCATTTTAAAATAAATTTTATCTCTTTTATAGAATTAATTCTGAGTTGCAGCTGTACAATGTCTCAAATTCAAGAATAAGTTATTTTAATTAACAACTGAAATTAAAACTTAAGTCGCTTATTTCAGAAGCGTTATGTTTGTCCCCCAGACAGTGTTATGTTATAACTAAAGGCTAAGATTTGTAAAGGAGCTCAAGGACTGAGTAGGTGTTATCCTCCCAACCTAATTGATTGCACTCCAAAACCAGAAAAGTTACCTCAATTTTATATTTTATGATTCTAGACTGTTTCAAGCTAAATAACTTGAAGCAAAAAGTGGTATAGAGTTGTAAACGCTTGAGTCTTTGAAAAGCTCCAAAGGCTTTGGTTCAGGCTTTTTCAAGCTGCAGTTATGCCAGCTGAAGAGGCTGCTACCTACAATCTGTGACTGGCTACTTATTCCAAGTCCCCTCTGCTGGTGAGGAGCTCCCATGCTCCCTAATGCATTCTAGTAAAAAAAAACTGGGTTATCTTAAATATTTAAAAAATAAGTCTTGGCTAATCTAGATCATTTTGATCACCAGAAGTTAGGGAGCACTTTTTACTCAACCACCAGATAAACAGTAGAGATGGTGACTTTGATTAAAAAGTTGCAAGGAACAAATTAGGGCAATAACTTCTGCAGAGAGCATAGCTGCAGCTGGTTTGGGTTAATCTGGGTGATTTTTGCCTGAGCATGCACACCTCAGTCTGCCAGCACTACAAAAAAAGGCAGGAATGAGTAGTCCTTGATGACTAGCCACTATGAATAACAATATCTTCAGGTGGCACAGTTGGATCTAGAAGACATCAGTTTGCAGCCTTTGGACATATTATTGCAAACCATTGTCGTTGTTTGGGCCGGACTGGCCACTGAAATGAATGACAGATGCTCTCCCTAACCTCAAACTAGGACAGCCAGCTATCTATGGGACGCTTTTGGGAGTTTCTAATAATGAAGGAAATCACAAGCGTGGGGTTTTCATTTGCAGCAACAGAACATCCTCTCGTAGTTCTAGATCAGTTCTAGGTAACTGATATGTCTCGTATCAGTTGGCTGTAAACACGCCAACGGTCAGTCGCCGAGGAGACCAGCTCCAGTGCAGGTAAGGCCACACTGGGGAAGGGGATCGCGGCGGAAAAAGCCGGCAAAGGGCTCTTTTTGGGGGCTTTCGAAGCCGGGAAAAGCGGCTAGCTCGTGCCGGAACCGGCAGCCCGGGGGCAAGCTGCTGAGGCGGCAGGGGCGGAGACAACACCATGCGGCAGTTCTAAACGGGTGGTCCCGGCGGACCCAGCAAGCAGGCATCCACTGGGTGTTACCCAGGGTGTCACTGTGGCACCACACTGGGAGTGGCCGAACTGGTAGGTCACTGAAAGCCTTGCGTCTAAGCTGAGCACAAGCTGGGCAAGCGCAAGCAGAGGAACATCGGCGTGCAGGGGCACGGGCTTAGGGCATGTGGGAAGCCGACAGCAGAAATTCATCACCTCCTGGCACAAGAGAAGAACATGGCCACAAAACAGACAAAAGCTGCTGTAAGAAAGAACGTGGGAACTCAGACTGAGCTCCCACGCAAGCA
>NW_009646339.1:13605-28070 GCF_000708025.1 Charadrius vociferus | reverse complement strand
TTATGGCATACAAGTATCTAAAGGGTGGGTTGATGGAAGACGGAGCCAGAGTCTTCTTGGTGGTTCCCAGTGACAGGACGAGGGGCAATGGGCACAAGTTGGAACATCGAAAGTTCCATTCAAATACACGGAAAAACTTCTTTCCGGTTAGGGTGACAGAGCACTGGAACAGGCTACAAGTATCTAAAGGGTGGGTTGATGGAAGACGGAGCCAGAGTCTTCTTGGTGGTTCCCAGTGACAGGACGAGGGGCAATGGGCACAAGTTGGAACATCGAAAGTTCCATTCAAATACACGGAAAAACTTCTTTCCGGTTAGGGTGACAGAGCACTGGAACAGGCTGCCCAGGGAGGTTGTGGAGTCCCCTTCTCTGGAGATTTTCAAAACCCGCCTGGATGCAGTCCTGAGTAATGTGCTCTAGGCAATCCTGCTTTGGCAGGGGAGTTGGACTAGATGATCTCCAGAGGTCCCCTCCAACTCTGAAAATTCTGTGATTCTGTGATTCTGCGATTTTGACATGGATCTGTGAATCTGACCAATATAGAGAACACCCATAAACTTGAGTCATATAGTTTATAGTATAATATATGTAGTTTATACTATAAGTAGGGTGTATTAGTTCTAGTATTGTAATATAGCAACAATGATTTAGGATTTTTTTTAAAGTAAATCATTCCCCCCCTCCTTCAAAGTGCACAGCTGTTAATTTTAGAGAATATGTTATTATCCATTCCTTTGGAAATTCAGAAAAATTTATCAGGATTAACAGAGATTACAGAGTGAATTATGCTTGTGAGGTGAGATAGATTGCTCTGCATTCATTTAAATAAAAATAGATATAATTTATTTTTTCATATAAATAGTACAGTTGCTAGGTTTTTGCCATAATATTATCGAAGTACAAACTCTGATTTTATAGGCCTTGGGCAATATGTTATAAAATTCATTATCGTATTAAATAATTTTCATATTAGATTTATTAGAATAGATGAGAAGATAAATGTAATGGTTATTTTATATGTTATATAATTTCATACAAGCATTTATTGATACACTGTTCATTAACAAAATCTAATTAAAAATAATTTTATTAAAAATTTTTAATGTAGATATCTCAGAACAGTCCAAATTTCTTATTTTGATTGAGCTCCCTTGGTATAAAAATTGAATACATTATAAAAGCTTCCCCTCACTGGCCATTGCCTTGATCTCTATATGTGTGTCAATAATTTCTCCTGAAACAACTGACATTTTAAGTATTCCTAGTGTGTTTATATTGTTTGAGTGGTACATGTAATTCTTTTTCGTTGGGGATAACAATAATAATTTTTTAAGTCAACAATGGAAACTCCTGAGAGAATTAATTACCTTGGCCTATCTAGTTAGCAGTTGTATAGGGATATCATTAACCTGCTATCCTTTCTTTCCCCCTCCTCTTTGGTTTTGGTTTTTTTTTTGTTTTGTGGTAGTCTGACCCTTGGTTATCATTGCAGAACTATGGAGGTGCAATGAGACCCCCGCTGAACGCTTTAGGTGGTCCAGGGATGCCTGGAATGAACATGTAAGCATAATAATAAAACCTTATAATATTTAGAAAAAAAAAATTATTTCATTGTAGAAGTAACATTTGTTAAATGCAAGAAAAGGGAGAACATGCTTTGATAGATAATAACTGCAATTAAAAAAAGTGAACCTACAGCAATTCTTCTGCACACATCTCTTACAGGCTCTTTTGCTTTCCTTTCAAGTCTGTACAAATACTGGGTTTCTTTTATAGGTCAAAATTCAAATATTGGGAATATTTTGTCAGTATAGTCACTGATATTTGCTTGTATGGAGTTTTTAATGACATTGTTTTCCTTTTTTTTCTGATTATTTTGTCAAGAATAGTACAAGTATTCTTCTTTTCTGCAAAATAAATACATTATTTTAGCAAAATAAAGCCATTGTCTATAACTATTTATAAAAAGGACACATATTTGAAAAAAAGTGTGTGGATGATTCTCCCTCTGTTGCTGTTTTTATTTCTGTAACTACATTTATTTCCACTTTAACTGGATAGAACAGTATTACAGATATAAGTTCTTCAGTATTTCTGTGTACTTCTTAGGCCGATTTGTCATTTACTGTAAATCGACTGAGTTCAGTTAAGCTACATGATTGATGTGGATATTGCCATTGGAATGTATTATTCCTTTTACACCTGTAGAGACACACACCCTTCCTAAGCATGTAGAAAAATTTCAGATGTAAAATTACTGTATCTACAGTAGACTAGATTTAAACTAAGGATTTTAGCATAGCAAATAGCCCAAAATGAGGAATCTTCTGCACTAATTATAAATCCTTTACTCACTAAGAGATGTTTCTATGATTAGCAAGCCTGGGAAAAAAAATAAGGTGCCCTTGCATTGTTTAGATTTCTCTCTTAAGAGATTCAGAAATTTTAATTACATTCAGTATAACACAGGCCAGAGATTATCAAGTGATTCATGCATATTGGCCCTACCTCTACATAAGTTACTACACCGTTTTTTAACCAGCATTTTGCAATCCCTGGGTGGTCACAGAAGGCAGCATGGCAGTCAGGATATCAAGACACTAAAATGATATTACAATCAAAAGCAGAGTACATTTTATTTTCTTACTCCTTTTACACCATTGTCTTTCAAGAATGAGTTTGCAGCAGATCAACACAAAACACAGTCAAGATTTATATATGCTTGTTATCATTATATCATAGATACTAAATTTTAGTCTAATTTTTAAGTTTTATTTTATGTTTATAGGAAAAATAAACGAGAGGATAATTTTCGTTTCAAATAAAGAATTGACAACCTGAAAAAGTAAAAAAGGCACCGAGTTTTAGAAAAATATCTAATCCAAAATATCCTTAATTTATTCTGATTTCCAGATGAAACTTCAATTCTTGTAGCAAATAAAGTCTAAAGTTGGTTGCTACTCTATTATAGACAGCATATATTGAACTCAAGACAATTCTAGGAACCTTCCCAAGGGTAGGCATTTCTTCTTTTAAATACAGTCGATGTAGAAAAAATATTTAGATATTTGACATTCAGTGCGAGTATATAGGCAGTACATATGTTGTCTTCAGAAGGAGATTTCATGATAAGAAAAGGAAATACAGCTTTCTAAACTAAAATGTTATATAAGTAAAATTCAGGATAGGTAAGATATTTTGAGGATATTTATCCACATAAATCAGTATTTACATAAAAAAAGATGGGTTCCTGGATGAAAAAAAGAACAACTCCTCTGCCAGACAGAAGAATATGATTATGGGTTCAAATACTAATATTTCATTATTGCAGTATTTAAGAAGCACATTTAATCTTGCGTTGAGTCAGTAAATGTACATAGATTGTGTTCTTTTAATTCAGTGATGTGGGAAGTGCATTTTTCTTTGAACTTGTATGTTCTCCTGAAGGGGATAGCATGAGCTGCAGTCCTTGACTTAGGGGATTCATGAGCTTTGAGACAGTGTATGATTTCTTCTGAGCACAACATTATATAAAGCACTGTTGCATTAAGGGGAAAAGTAGTTTTGGCAGAAAATAACCCCCCTTGCATTCTAACACTCCGCACCGAGGTGGGAGGCTAGGTGCGGCTAGGTTTAAATTCTCAGTGATGCCCAATTCACCACTATCAGTCCAGGCGCGTTTAAATATATTAAACTGTTACGGTTCTGGATACACTAATAGCAGACTACACCTTCAGCCCAGTCGTGCTCACGAACTAACACGGCCTCGCTTCGGTCGCATTCAATGAGAAACCCAAATGACTAGCTGCCTACACAGTACAGTTTATTTAAGCAACAGATACACAAGTTCTTTTGGATTGCCGGTGATAGTGACTGTCTGCAAAGCATGTGCGAATACTAAAGATGCTAACAGTATAGCTCGGTTACAAAAGCGCTAAGTTATAAAACCACTCTATATAGAGATTTCTAAGTTTCCTGGGGAACTTGGTATAGCCAAGTGTTCAAATCTTACTCACAGGTGTCCTTATGGGGGGGGGGGAAAGAGAGGCTCAGCCCGTCGACTGGTCCCAGAAGTCCACGATGGTGTCTTCCCTCACACCCCATATTTCTCGGGCTATTTTTATACTATTTGTTATCTTCAAGGTGGAGTTTGAGTGACTCTAGTCATAAATACTTGCGTTATGATTGGTGTAAAATTTTCTCGCCTTGCATTTAAAGGTATAGTTTACGAAAAATTCAGGGTGCAGACCTCAAGGAGGAGTGGTCGCACCTTGGAGGCGGGTAGCCTTTGGGATGGAGGTGTGTTTTGGTATTATAATGACATTATAATGATCAAAGTTCACTAAAGGACAGCATTTTGTCAAAAAAGCGACAGATTGTTGGCTCGGGGTAACAAGTAGGCAGTTTATCAGTTCTATAAGACCTTCGAGGGCTCCATTTGGTCCCCAAGTCCCCAGTTTATCACAGAGTTTTAGCCGCGGTGTCTCCACTCTGTCCCATCCTTCGCACTGTTTTTCTTCTGTGGTGCCATCTCGTTCCCATGTTTGCTGGATTATCCAAATTATTATTGTTTGGCCTTGGAGTCTCCACCCCACTCCACTCCCCGTGTTGCTTTGCAAGCAATATTGTACAGGGAATCACAGATGTAGCGGATTCTTCACATACCAGCTGCGGCTGTGTCTTACCCTAGAAGCCTTTTGATTTTATACCTTTCCTTAACGTGTGACCAATGCTGTATTATCGATCATTTTTAGTAATCATTCCACAAGCATCCTTACTCCAGCTGAAAGTGGGAACAGAATACCGTTTCTTGTTTCTGAACAAGACTTCACACTGTCCCTTGCCATATAATGCACATTAAAGGCTTAAGAGAGTCTGAAGTGCTAATGTTGGAATATTGTGCTGTAGGTATGTGTTATATGCTGAATCACAGACCTTTGTAAGGAGTTCCATTATTGCATGCCTTCTATGAGAATAATTTTTTAGAACTTTTTTTTACTGTCCATATTTTTTCCTCTTTCAAATGGAGTAACATACACTGTGGTTTCATTTCGTACTGTAAAGTTATTGCTGTCAAATTTGTCTGAAATCTAATAGTACTGAAGTCCTTATACTGTGAAATCTTAGTAAAGACTTGTCTGATCAATTCCAATATTCAAAATCAGTCAGAGTGCATCTAAGGATAACACATGGGCAGTAGCAATAAATGGACCCAAATGTGTTAGAATTCATATTTTGTACATCAAATAAATTGTAAGGGATAATATAATGCTAAGAAATATCAGTGTAAGTCACGTAGTACTTTCATTTCTATGAAAGATAACTTCCCTATTGCCTTATGTATAGTGCATATTCATTTACATTTAGTCTTCACATAGAGATATCTTTTTCTTACATTAAAATTCTCCAGTGCTGTATTCAATGTTTTTGGATTTCTGGCTATGTTAAAATATAAAAATATGTGTACTCTACAAAAACAGTTGTCATTTTAAAATCCATCTTTTTCTCCTGTGAAAGCTCAAAAGGAAGCTGTTCTGGTTAAGAGCAAAATATCTGACAAATATAATTTTACATTTTTCTGGATGAAAAAGTATCCTTTATCATTAAAAATGGCAACGACCAGCCTGAGAGGTCACAGACAATATTTCAATCCAGGAGCATATGCATCATAAATTTACTTGCATTAGGTGTATGCGGGAGAGGAGCTGCAGGAAGGGGGCTGCTGCATACTTAAATTTACTTGCATTAGGTGTATGCGGCAAGGTTTCAGTAGCAGGAGGGGAGCTGCAGGAAGGGGGCTGCAGGGGTGGCCTCTGTGGGAGGAGGTCAGGGGCTGCCCTGTGCCAGACATGGCCAGTTCCAGCTGGCTCCGCAACAGCCCCACTTCGGGCCACAGCTGAGCCCATCAGTGAAGTTGGTGGTGCCTCTGTGAAAAAATATTTACGAAAGGGCAAAACCACCACACAGCTGGGGGGGGAGAGAGGAGAAGAAGAAGATGACGACAACGTCAACAAAGATGAAGAAGAAGATGACGACAATGTCAACAAAGATGAAGAAGAAGAAAGACTGAGAAACAGCAGAGGGAACACCAAGGTAAGAGAAGAAGGAGGGGGAGGAGGTGCAAATACAAAAGCAAATTGATGCCCAGACAGTTTTTATTGCTGAGCAATTTGGGTCAGCTGTCCTGTTTGTGTCCCCACCCAACTGCTTGCCCACCCCCAGCCTACTCACTGTGAGGCAGAGTGGGAACAAGAAGAGACAGCCTTGATGCTGTGCAAGCACTGTTCAGCAATAACTGGAACACTGGTGTGTTTCCAACACCGTTTTAGCCACAAATACAAAACACAGCATAATATGGACTGCTATGAAGAAAGTTAGCTCCATCCTGACCAGACCCAGTACACACAATAAGACCCTCTCCCACATTTCTGTCTTTCCAACCTTCCAAAAATAATGTCAGCAGCTGTATTGCATGTACATGGCAAGGTTTTGGTAGCAGGGGGGGCAGGGGTGGGCTCTGTGGGAAGTGGTCAGGGGCTGCCCCGTGTTACAGAATCACAGAACGGTCAGGGTTGGAAGGGACCTCTGGGGATCATCTAGTCCAACCCCACTGCCAGAGCAGGGGCACCTACAGCAGGTTGCACAGGATGGCATCCAGGCGTGTTTTGAATGTCTCCAGAGTGGGAGACTCCACAACGTCTCTGGGCAGCCTGTTCCAGTGCTCTGCCATCCTCAAAGTAAAGTAGTTCCTCCTCGTGTTAAGATGGAACTTCCTATGTTCAAGTTTGTGCCCGTTACCTCTTGTTCTATCACTGGGCACCACTGAAAAAAGACCATTCTCATCTACCTGGCACCCTACCTTTTAATATTTGTAAGCATTAATAAGACCCCCCCCTTAGTTGTCTTTTCTGTAGACTAAAAAGACCCAAGTCCCTAAGCCTTTCCTCGTAAGAAAGATGGCCCAATCCCCTAATCATCTTTGTAGCCCTTTACTGTAGCCTCTCCAGCAGTTCCCTGTCTTTCTTGAACTGGGGAGCCCAGAACTGGACACAATACTCCAGATGGGGCCTCACCAGGGCAGAGTAGAGGGGGAGGATGACCTCCCTTGACCTGCTGGCCACACAGCTGTGTTGGACACAGCTGGTTCCAGATAGCTCAACATCCTCACTGCAGGCCAAAGCTGATATAATCAGCAAAGTCTGTGGCACCTCTGTGAAAACAGAAAGGGCAAAAATGCCACAGAGAGAGAAGAGGAGGGAACAAAAAGAATGAGAAACAGCAAAGGGAACACCAAGGTCAGAGCTCCATGATGGAGCAGATATCCACACTGCAACCTGTGGAGGACCCACACCGGACCTGATGGATATTCCTAAAGAAACTGCAGCCTGTGGAGAACCCATGCTGGAGTAGATTTTTCTGAAGGAGTTCACCCTGTGGAGAACCTGCACCAGAGCAGAAGAAATGTGAGAAGGAAGGAGTGGCAGAGAGAAATCATTATGTATTGACCATAACTCCCAATCCCCCACCCCCCCTGTGCTGCTTGGGTGGGGTAGGTAGAGGAGTCTGGAGTGAAGTTGAGCCTGGTAAAGTGGGGAGGAAATGCGGTGTTTTAATGTTTGTCTTTTTGTTTCTCACTACCCAAATCAGTATCTATTTTAATTGTCAGTAAATAAGTTAAATTTCCCCGAGTCAAGTCTGTTTTGCTCACTACAGTGTCTATCTGATGTTTAGTTTGTTAGCTTTATGAAAGACTTCTTTTGCCTGTTGTATTCTTCTCCCACCTGCTAGAAATTGCCACTTAATCATAAAAATACCATTTGGGCAAAGTGTAACAAAAGAATGTCTGAAAAGTCTGAAATTTCCATTTTGCCTGCTGTATGGTAAATTTCATGGTTATGTGATTTATGTGGAGATAATGTAGCCCAAGTCAAGTAGCAAATGATTTTTAGATATGTATCTAAACATATGCTTAAAATGTATGTATAAAATTGCATGTTTTCAATTTATAATATATAATATATACATCTATTCCTATATAAATATAGTTGTTATTCTTCTTAGATACTTATTACAGCAAATGGCTTGTTTTCTAAAAAAATAGTTTTAATCAAAACATTTATAAGGAACTAGCATAACTTTTACTAATGAAACCTTACTGTATTTGCAGTATTCTAGACCTATACTCAATAATGTTTGCTACAGTCTTTCAGGAAGGTATTTAATTATGTAAGCAAGAGTACATTTCTATGGCTGAAATTGCACTTACAGTTTAGTACCTTTTTGCTTTTGTCTATATTGTAAATAGACTTTTGCAGAATGTGTAATACTTCCTCCAAATATTTTTAAAAATGTGAACAAAGAAAAACACTCCTCATGAGAACTTAAAGAATTTTACAACTTGTATTTTACTCTCTTTAAAACTTCTGTACCACAATAAAATATTATCTCTATGTAACATAGAGTTAAATTCTCCCTGAAGAAGAAGAAAGCACTATAAGCGGCACAAATTGTTCAATTGAGAACATGATAGGAGAATGTCTGATGCTTCCTAAATCTGCAAGTGTTCTGACACTGATGCAAAACTATATCATCTCTACTATAGCCTCTGGTAGTGTGGCTACTGATGAAAGACTTGTTATGATACAGTTCTAGCAGGTAGTGTCCTGGAAAGGCCATAGAATGAGTTAGGAACTGAAATGTCTTAAATGTAACTGGCAAGGCTCTAATAATAAATAAATTATCTTTAATCATCTTATAAATTGATTAAATGAAGAAGGTAGTGCAACAATGATAATTTTGCTATACTATTATAACTTGGTGTAGTTATGGTATATAATCACACTTTATTACAATTTAAAAAGCTATATCCTAACTTAATCTGGGAACAGATTACATGAAACCATTTGTTTCCTCATAATTGGTCAGAAGCTGGGAGTTCGTTCTGTTTCTCATCTTTCATCTTCTGTTACAGGGGTCCAGGTGGTGGTAGACCTTGGCCAAACCCAACCAGTGCCAATTCTGTAAGTAAATATTTAAATATATTAGCCATCATCTTGTATTAAGGGAGTTGTTTTTCATCAATACACCAAACCACAGGAAACAAAATCTACTTTATTCAACAAATAGAATATTGCATGCTTTATATTTTTCCCCATTATATTATGTTCATTTTAACCCTGATACAGAGTAGGTACAATGAGGACCATGTCTTAACAGGGAACTCATTGAACATTTTTGACTGCAAATATCCAGCTCTGATCATAATCACACAACATCTCTACATCAGTTACAGGACTTCCTTAACACAAAAGTTTTCCTGGAGTATATTTAAAATATATTTTAGCTTCCTCTAGTGCAAGTAAGAAGAGTTAGGTCAATACTATCTGGCTAGCAAGTTCTACCGAAATCATAGTTTGAAAAGATTTAACATGCACTTACATATTTTACATAACAAAAGCACATTTATTCCTATTAACTAGGGAACATAGAATCATAGAGTAAATGCTTGCAAAACATCAGCATTTGCAGTTGGATAAGATGGGTCTGGCTTGCCAGATGGTATTTGTTCTTTTTGTTGTTCTCAGTTTTGATTTTTTTATTTCTACTGAATTAAAATTAGTAATAAAAAAGAGCTAAAACTCTTCCCCTGTTTATTTTTGCATGCACTCAACTAAAATAGACATTAGGGTATTTTTCAACTCATAGTTGAAACATTTTCACTTGTTATGGTTTGAGAAACTCACAACAGTTTGTTGTTGTTTAGACAATTATTCTCTCACCCGATGACCCCTCCCCACCTGGGAAGGGGAACTGGGAAAAAACAAGGAAACACGAGGGTTGAAATATAAACAGATTTAATAGAATAAGACTAAATAAATAACATTAATAATACTAAAGAACCAATATTGATATTGATACCAATATAAAATATACAAGGATTATACTCAGCCCATTCTATCAGTAGGAAGCTGTGCACTCCCAGCAGGGGACAGCAAATGTTGGACACTGTGAGCACTACGGCTTCGGGAGGAAGGGAAGGCCTCACCGGTCCAGCACCGGGGCAAGAAGTTCTCTGGATCGCCGCCATCAAGGGAGAGAGAGCACTTCGCAGCAAACTTTTGAATTCATATTGAATGTGGCGTTGATGGTATGAAATAATCCTGTTGGCCAGCTTGGGTCAAGTGCCTGAGTCTCACTCCTCATCCCTGCACCTGGCTAGCTCGAAAACACTGAGACCTTGAAACCCACACACCATAGCTGTCTACAAAGTCAATATTGTCACAAATTCAGACACGAGAGTCTTCTAAAAGTGCAGTTTTCCCAAGCATTAGAAGATAAATTAGTCCTGTGTCACTCAAACCAGGACATCACTCTATGAAATTAATTGACAAGTCCAGTACTAGATACATTTGTAAAAATTAGTTGGCTGACAAGTTGTCTACAACCATGGACAATGCTTATTCTGCAAAATAATTTTATCATTTCTCAACTGAGTTTCTTAAGTCTTAGCCCATCCTCCTATATTGATATTGCTCCCTGCTCCTTCAGAAAGAATCATCACAAAGACTTATTTCATGAAGAAAAATTGATTATTTCTAGTCAACTGCTTTTCTCCAAATATCCTTTATAACAAATACCAAAATTGAATTTGGACACTGTCCTTTTTTTAAAAAAAAAAAACAAAAAAAACAAAAAAAGAAAAAGAAAAAGAAAGAATAATGCAAAGAAATAAAATTGGTATCTTCTTGGCTGAAAGAAATGGAGAGAGATGCTTTTCCTTTTATGATCTGGATTTTAATCATGATTCAGTACATATAAGAAGATAGAAATTTACTCCGTGTTCGGCATGACTCTGAAGGCCTGTTGACTTAAATGCAAGTATGTGCTACTTAAGCTTAGTACTTTATAGAGCATATTACATTAATAATCTTACAGTTGAACCTTTTACAAGACTGTAGATCTTTACAGAGTATAATGTGCCTCCCATGCTATGAATCAGAAGATTCTTGTGCTAGACACAAGGACTGGGATTGGTACTAGAGTTTGTAACTTGGTATCTTGGAGGTGTCCCTGCCTATGGCGGGGGGTTGAAACTCAACGATCTTCAAGGTCCCTTCCAACGTGAAGCATTCTATGATTCTATGATCTTACAAGAGTGATGTTGGCTGTTCAACATGCATGCATCATTTAGTATGAAATAATAGAGAATAGATATCAGACCTCAACTTGCATACATTTAAGTATGTGAATTATGTTATTCCTGTTGATTTCAGTAAAGTGGGTTCCAGGACACAGTAATCTTAAACAGAAATATTTTGATTTGAAGTATTTGGTATTAAATTCTGTTTATGACTATATTGCATGTTTTAGTCTTGAACATACAGTAAGCTGTTAATTAGAAAAGGTTCTGTGTGTTTGTTACCAATAGTATTTTCCCATAATCTTTAACTGTCTTTAAAATTAATTATACAAATATACTTTAACGTATGACTGTCAATAAATGTAGGTATGGATACCATCTCTCTGCAGAAGAAATTACTGTTTTTTTTCTGTTGATATTACAGATACCTTATTCTTCAGCATCTCCTGGGAACTATGTAGTAAGTACACTGTTATGTATTTGCTCATTAAAATAGATGTTACATTTTATTTAGGCAAAGAAATCATTGTCCTCATGAAGAACCCTTGTGTGTTAATTGAGAACTGAACATCTGATCTGCAGTTAGCTGTTTTGTCTGCCATCTGTGATGCATATGTTGATATTCATTACTAGAATCATTATCAGTCTGCTCTGAATTGCTGAGTACTGTTTTATTTCAGCATATGTTTCCATAGCCAACAAAATATATTGTCTTCAATAATAAAGGACAAAACCCCCCAGCTTCTTTGGTGACACAATATTGTACGTGAATTTCTGAACTTCTTCAGGAAAAAAAGCTTTTGAAGAATTAGATTTTATCTCCCAAAGATGTATAAATGGGTTCCTATAGCTAACATTTTAAAGGATATTTTTATTCTTATAAGTACCTTCTAGAGACTTGAAAACTTTTCCCCTTCATATTCTGTTTTGATTTTATTTCACAAATGTTGTCTTAATTTATTATGGATGAGTTGGTATTGTTTTTTCTTAGTATTAACTGTCATTCAACCCCAGGTGACATGTGCTGCACAAAGGATATGTGCAGCACAACACAGACCTGAAGGCCACACTATATGTGCAGCCAGCGCAGGCCTAGGCCTACCCAGGTTAACTGTTACATGGAACACTAACTCCTCGATGTACAGTGGTCTCCCGGTCAGGATTACTACATTCCACCCCTTGATCCACATACAGTTTACCTTTCTTAAATATATTATAAGTTACAGATTATATTAGTAAGCAGTTCAGCTAACAGAAAGTTTCTTATACTTTAGCTAGTCATTATGAATAATAATAATAGTACAAGGATAATGACAAGTAAAACAAATACTGGTTGGGAAAATAAGTGTAGAACAGCAGTATTAGGGCTAGGACTAGTGAAGGTGTCCTGCCATCGGGCTCCACCCTTCCTCCCATGTCCCGTAAGGCAATGGTGGTGCAAATTTCACCAGTCCAGTTACTTGTGTAGTAGACAGGAAGGAGCTTTAGTGCAGCCAGTGGGCAGAGGCATCCAACACTTCATGTTTGTTGATACATAGTATGCAGCAAACAAAAGCAGCAATGTGAGGCTCCACATAGAAGTTCTGCATGAGATAAATCAAAGGCATTATTTTATGTACAGCATATGTTGAGGCACATAATGAGGTGTGTTTGCCTGCTCCTCTAGTATTAGGTATGTGGCCTCTGGTCCCTTTTCTAGAATCCCTGCAGGGATGAATTTCCCTTGAGGAGTCTAGTACATGCAGTTGCCTCAAAGTGAGTCATGAGACTGTCAGCATCTAGGATTGTACCTCGTAGTGCTGGTGACCTAATAGAAGCTGGTAGGAGGTATAGCCTTGGAAGTATGCTTTATTATTCAAATTCATTACAGCTTCTTGTAGCACCGTTGGCCAGTTATGCAGAGTATGAGAGGAACAGCATATGTAACTGTTCCTTCAGTAAGGCATTGGTCTGCTTGACTAGGCCAGCCCCCTTGGAATGATGGGGTATGTGGTATATCCAGTGTACTTTGTGCTTGGCAGCCCAGTGTTGAACCTTTTGGCCTGTAAAATGAGACCCATTGTCCAACTGGATACAGGTGGGTGGGCCTATCCACTGGCTAAGTAATCACAGGCCTTTCAGTGTCCCTTTCTGGTTAGCATGTGTAGCTGGGGGCACAGCAACATGGTATATGTGTCAATCATTACCAATATATACTGTAACTGCTGTGCTTTTGGTAAGGGCCCAATGTAATCTATTTGCTAGGTATAGCCAGGGACCGGGCCTTGTTGAATCTGCCCATAAGACTGCTGAGGCAACTTTTTATCTTTCAGTACCTTGGAGACTGCACACCACTGCACTAGCTCCTGAATGTCTTCCCAGGTACATCGGAGGCCCCAACTTTGTGTCCATCTGTATGTACCATCGACACCCAGGTGCCCAGACTTTTCGTGGGCCCATTTACCAAGGGCTTCCTCATCAGGTGATAGAGCATCAGGGGATGGGATATCAGGAGGAAAAGCAGCACTGTTAATTTGAGCTAATCAATCAACTGTGGCATTGCGCTCCCACCCCCTCCCTGACAACAACACGTTGAACCCACAGGTTCAGATTAACACATTTCTGGGCTGTTTCCGTAAGCCCTGACCCCACAATGTTTTCCTGCGTATTGTCCAATTGTCTGCTTGCTGCTTACTAACCCATGTGGCTAATCCCTTATATGCCACCCAGGAGTTGATATATATGCATAGCTCGGGACTGGGGGTCTCTTCTAATATCATGAGCACGTCCATTAGTTCCACATACTGACTGCTACCCCCTCTTGCCTTGCCAAGTCAGAGATTTGCTTGGCAGAATTCACCTCTTCCCCTTAACTTATCTTGCTGATCCATCCATGAATCAGGCACGCTGTTGCTGCTCAGGTGTTTGTATGGTGGGGCTTCCTGAGCCCAGGCAGGGGTAATGGCTCCACACGAGGTTGAGATACAGTTGTCAATTCTTGTTGGGCTATTTTTTCCTGCAAGGCACTGATTTTGTGGGGACCTGGCTTTGCCTGCATGGGAATATACCATTTCCCTTTTACAGTGCTGGACTGTTGTTCACTTCCAATTCTATAGATGGTATCATTAGACAAAACCTACTGCAATATAGGCAAGCCCACATTCAGAGTAACAGTCTCTCCCCCAGTAACTCAATCAATTTCTACTAAAGTGCAATATCATAGAATCATAGAATCATAGAATGGTTTAGGTTGGAAAGGACTTTGAGGATCATCGAGTTCCAACCTCCCTGCCATGAGCAGGGACACCTCTGACTAGACCAGGTTGCCCAAGGCCATGTCCAGCCT
>NW_009646339.1:11427-11720 GCF_000708025.1 Charadrius vociferus | reverse complement strand
GGCCTCCTTTTTTCTTTTGGTCATGTCCAGGAGCTCCTTGTCCATCCACGCAGGCCTCCTGGCTTTTCTGCCTGCCTTCCTCTTTGTAGGGATGCATCGCTCCTGAGCTTGGAGGAGGCGGTCCTTGAATATTGACCAACTTTCTTGGGCCCCTCTTCCCTCCAACGCTTCATCCCATGGCACCATACCAAGCAGCTTCTTCAAGAGGCCAAAGTCAGCTCTCCCAAAGTCCAGGGTGGTAGCTTGCTGTGCACCTTCCTTGCTGCCTCGAGGATCTCAAACTCAACCATTTC
>NW_009646339.1:10725-11373 GCF_000708025.1 Charadrius vociferus | reverse complement strand
GGTGGGGGGAATGTGCGACATGACCAGAAGCCAAGTGGGATTCGTCTCCCTTCACCTTTTTGCCACTAACTCTAACATGCTATCAGTATCATCTGCTGAAACTAAGACTTCCAGCTCAAAAGGTTTGTGAGGTTGCTTAGGACGCAGTGCAACAGCATAGGAGACAACGTGCTTAGCTGGTCTGAAATCTCTTTTTTCATCTTCCCACCATACAAACTGGTTCCTTTTTCTTGCTACATTATGCAGGGGTCTTAAAATCTGTTCTATGTGGGATAAACTGGCCGGTACCCCAATAGTCCTACAAAGTGCTACACATCAACCTTGCTTTGGTGTTATCCCAAATCTGAGTTCTTTTAACCTGGTGTGCAAGGAGCCGACATACACACAGACGTGAGATATTTGTTTATTTCATTTCTGTGCAGAGATGGGTGTTGGGTGGTTCATTCACAAAGCTAACACACCACGGTTGGTATACAGTTAAGCATTTATACCTTTCAAGCAATAGTTATCAGTACTTTCTACAGTTACACTTAGCCATCCTCATTCCCATTGGTTCTTGTCGTGCCTCATCTCTACTTAAAGTCACAGCATCCTCTCTTTTTACTACACATGCTCCGTGGGGAGGGGGCTTTTGTTAGTAGGGGACTT
>NW_009646339.1:7204-10685 GCF_000708025.1 Charadrius vociferus | reverse complement strand
TCATAGTTCAAGTGACTACTTCTTTGGTCTTGTTAGCAGTTCTGTTCCCCTTGAGTTTATCTTGGTATTCCCTTAGTTTGGCTAACGTACTGTATCCTCCTGTTGTTTCTCCAGGGCCACATCTTGCTGACTATTTACAGTGGTTAATTGTACCCTTTACTTCTAGTATTTCTCCAACATTGGGGCTCAGCTATATGAAACTTGTTTTGCAGCTTCAGGCATAATCCAGCAGGGTCTTTGCCAGATGAAGCCGAGAAATTTTACTTCAGCTGCTGGCCCTTGTGCTTTTTGTGGATTGACTTCCCAACCGTGCCCCCTCATGATGTCCATGACACTGCTCAGTGCCTCTCCAACATCCTGCTCCGTAGGCCCAGTCAGCAGGATGTCATCAATGTAATGGAACAGTTGACATTGGGGTCAGGCTGTGCTCCTCCAAGTGCTGAGCCACAATCCCGTGACAAATTGTGGGGCTATGCAGGTATCCCTGAGGCAGCACTGTAAAGGTGTACTGCTGGCCTTCCCAGGAAAATGCAAAGTGTTCCTGCAACTCTTCAGCAATAGGAATACTGAAGAAGGCATTCACCAAGTCAATCACAGCATGTCAGGCACTTCCCTCAGTTTCCAGCAGCTCGAACAGGGTGAAGATGTCCAGCATGACTGAAGCCATGGGAGGGGTGTCTTTGTTCAAAAGCCAGTAATCCACAGTCATATGCCAGGACCCATCTGGTTTATTTGCAGGCCAAAAATGGATATTAAAAGGTGAATGTGTCTGTCTGATAACTCCAGCTTCTAACAACTGTTTAATAGAGAAATTTCAGCATGCCTCCCAGGCAACCAGTATTGTTTTAAGGATACAGGATGGGGTGGGGTCAGCACAGTAGGGGAAGTCACAATCCTCCCTACCATAAGCACCTAGATCTGAGCTGATTGGATACCAAAAGAATATCTTCCCCTAGTGGTATAAAAGGTCTTGCCTGCTAACAGATTGTGCCCTATGATATATTTGGGCACTCAACCAAATTCTGGCAACACCAAAGAAAACATTTTAAAAGTATACAAACAGATATTCCTAAGATTGCCAGAGTAATCAATCCGATGAATAGTTGTTTTGACCATCTAAAATTAGGAAGCCAAGAAGTCAGTTTATTCCATAGATCCATAAATCCCCATTCTGTACTGTCCTTAATACTTTCATGGAAAATTCTAGTCTTTTCCCATATATTGTGCAAGTCTTTTGCAATTTGTCCTTCTCAATTAATATAGCTACAACAGCTCTGATTAATCACTGTGCATACTCCTCCTGCTTCTGCAGTTAGTATGTCTAGTGACCACTACTTGCGATAGGGAAGTGATTTCGACTTGCATGTTAGCAATAGCATCCATAGAGGCGTTAAACATTTCATCTAAGGTAGCAGAAATATTCATAATTGCCTTTTCTAACTCACTGACTCCTAGCATAGGGATTAACCATTGTACAAAACTATGAAATCCTGAGGGTCGTTTTATCAAGGGATTTGAGGTTCGTTTTTGTACTTTTAGCAATAAGCTCCTCAAAAACCCTGGGGGTATCTGGGAGTGGTTATGTAGAGCATCCTGGGTGGTAAGATATCCTACTGTACACACGCCATACCATTCTCTAAGTAGTGCTTTTTGCACGTATCCGTCTCCACATAACCACCACCATCCATGGGGCAATCTACACTTTCCCTGGGTTATTTTCAGACCATTTCAGTATATTCCTAAACCAGAACTAGAACCATTATTTCCTTTGTGCTTTGGCTCCAAACAGTCTCATAGTTGCTGGTTTTTGCATAGTCCCAACTACATCCTATTCCTGTTACCTTTCTATATTCTACATCTACAGATCCATTTTCATCTTGCAGATCTCTTTGACAAAATAAAGTATTATTTTTTTTAAAAATCATTAGGTCAAATTGTGGTCCTTTGGAAATATTGTTCTCCTGGCCATATCTACAGGAATGATTAAAATTCCAAAATGTAATTTTAGTCCAATTCATACTGGCTACCCCATATAGGGGCAGTTTGGAACCTCTAGGTAATGCTGTGCGAATCCAGCAATCTTTTGCCCTAGAGGCATTGACTAGTGTTTGAATTACTTGATAGTAAACATTTTCATTCCAAGCAGCAACAATGCCTGAGATACTACAATTAAAATGCTTATTTGTTTATTCATTCCCATATTTATGTCTCTGTAATTTTAATTTCAAAGGTCCCAGAGGTTCAGAAGTCCACTACTTATCTGGAGCTTTCTTCACTCGGGAATAGTGAATCCAGACTGGTTGTTCCTTGATTTTGATTGCAGTAAAGGTGGTCAGCAACACTTAATAAGGTCCATTCCACTTCTCTTCCAGTGGATCACCTGAAAAGTTCTTAATATAAACCCAATCTCCAGGGTTAAATGGGTGGATAGGATGGTCCAACCCCTTAGCTCTGGTTCCCAGAACATTTTTATTAATGTCAAATTGTTTTCCCAAAGAGATTATGTATTTCTGTAAATAAGAATTTCCTAATTGACTCAAGTCTTCCCTTTGATATTTAGCCTGATATGGTCTCCCATATAGTATTTCAAAAGGGCTCCAATTTTCCTTGGCCCTGGGTTTCACACGTATCCTAAGTAGTGCAATAGGCAGTGCCTGATACCAATATAAGTTTGCTTCTTGACATATTTTAGCCTTTTTTTATTATTTTCTTTTTGAACAGAGAGGATTTCACTGAATTTTACATTTTTTATTAATTTTCTCCAATTGTTTTCCCAAAGAGATGATGTATTTCTGTAAAGAAATTCTGTATTATTTCATTTAATAGTACTTTAGTTACTTCTTTTGCTTTGTTTGTTCTACATGGAAATGCCTCTGGCCATCCAGAACAGGTATCTGTAAGTACCAATAAGTATCTGTACCCCCCTTTTCTTGGAAGTTCAGAAAAATCGATTTGCCAGTGATCTCCTGGTATATTTCCCTTCCCAATGCTTCCCAACTGTAGTCGATTTCCGGTATTAGGATTGTTTTTCAAACATACTTCACATTTCTGAGTCACCTGTCGGATTGTAGTATATACATTTTTCCCTACTAATTTCTGATTTTAAAATTTATACAGGGAGTCTGCTCTGTGTTTTATTATGTTCTTCTTTGACAATTCTCCATATCAGTTTGGCAGGAATTATAATTCTGCCATCACTCAAGTAGGGCCACCCTTTTCTTTCTGGGGTCTGTTACTTTTAAGCATCTTTGTCCGATACTGTTAGAAATGTTAAGAGAAAATGTTAGGAAACTGTTAAGTAGTGAATTGTACTATATTAGGGAGTGTTTGCAAGATTAGGGAGTGTTTACAAGGTTTGAAGGTTGAGGCCTTGGTGTCTGGACATGCTGAGGCCCATGGTGATTAGTGGTGATGGGAAAGAATATGTTTTATAGTTTCAAGTATCTAAGAAATAGATAAGCGGCATACCAGAGACGCCAAG
>NW_009646339.1:0-7001 GCF_000708025.1 Charadrius vociferus | reverse complement strand
AGAGGCTGATGTCGCAATAGGATGAAGTAATCTGTAATGCATATGTATTAGATAATGTAGCAATACTTATTGAATATGTATGAGATTGTGTAGCCAAGAGAATATAAAATGCCTATCCGGCGAGGCAGTCTTCGGAGCCAGATTTGGGTGCGTACCCCTGGTTCCCGGCGCCTCGAAATAAAGCACCGCATATAACCTGGATACGTGGTTATGTGTTTGTCTCTGCCCTAGCAATACTACATGCTGAGCAACATCTCTTCATTTTTTCTTGTCCCCTTCTCTCACTTTTTGCTCTTTTTCTAGGGATAAAACTAGAGGGTCTTGCGGCGGTACATTAATACCACAATCTCTTCACCATTCCGGGTGATTTCACAAGGTAAAAAACCCCATATCTGCATACATAACTTCGTCCCACTTTCCTTCTGTCCCCAAAACCAGCATTAACTGCAAGATAGTACTATCATTCAAAGATCTGTTAAAGGGCCACTATCTTCTAGTTTGTACAGGGGCCACCACTGATTACAATACTTGATTAATGTCTTCCTGTTCACATTCCCACCTGATGGTCCCCCTATATCTTTCCGATATGCTAAAATACATCCTAGGGGGCTTTTCTTTAAAATGACACCACTTTATTGTCCTCCCATTTTACTGATTCCTGATTTGATTTTCTAATCCACAAAACACATATACTGTATAAGCAACCCTTTCTTTCTTATCCCAATCTGTCCACAGGTGACACTTAGGACAACTAAAGTCCCAACCAAAAGTTACCCACAGTTTCCAACTACACCCTATACACTCTTAACACAAAAATAGGGTTACACGAATTATCGTGATGCAACAAACACCATCCAGGAGGACACATTCAAATACACTTTGGACACTGTTCACAGCTATTTTACAGCAACACAAACACGGAACTACTAGGCTTCAAACAAACAAACAAACAAACAAACTGGCAATATTACCACAATGGACTTTTTTCCAAAATACCTCCACTCTGCTGTCCTCTCAATTTACACTTCCACGACACACAGCATGTTAATATGTGCATAACAAAATACTGGTTAATAACAGAGTTAACAATAAGGTTATAAGGGTCCTGAGACCCTACACTCATTTCGTTCATCTCCGGCCACACCCCTCACGGGATAATGGAACCACGGATGGAACTCCACACTCGCTTCGCACCTATACCGCGTCTCAATCACTCATTTCATTCACACACAAGTCGCGACTCAGTCCATACACACATAAGTACCAAATCCAAATCAATTTTCAGTAAACAATTCCTTATGAGTATATCCAAGTTCAATACCAATAAATCAATACTGTCACAGAGTATGTTATTGCAAAAGTATGTAGCTTACCACAGGGCCCATACCAACGTACTACATACCAGAGTATATTACTCACAGCGAGCGTGCACAAAACCAGAAGTACAAACACTTACGCAAGTTTTGTACCATTACCAAATGTATACCCTCAGGCACTAGTAGCCTGGTATATGTCACCCTGCGTAAGATGTCTCACGTCTCTTACGACTTATGGGAACCTCCTATTGACTGGTCCCTTAACCCAGAACGCATTTTACCTGTATACCAAAAGCTTAATGAATACTTAAAGAATACCTTGTTAGATGGTCCTTGTCTGTTCCCGCAGTGATCCGACTGAGGTGAGGAGTCCCTCCGGGAAATCCCGGGGGTACCCTAGGGAGTCCCGTTCTCAGCGGGTCCTGCAGCCAAGCAGAGCGGGTCCCATCTGGGGTACCAAAATGATGCTGTGAAAAGCTGAAAACAGGACTCAATAATCTTGGAGACTATTAAGCAGGTATTCTTTATTGCAGTGTTGGGCACACAGGGGATCACTCCTCCTAATGTGTACGCCGTAAAGGGTTAGTTATACAGCTTATATACATGCCATATATACATATTCACAAGGTTTCTGAGAAATTATTATGTTCGTTACTTTTCTGGGAACTCATTACCATAGGTTACTACCCACTCCCATATGTGCATTATAGTCTCTAGGTGGTCCTTCAGAATCCTCTGGTAGTTGTTTACTCCTCCTTATCACTGTATTCTTTTGGTGAACTATAGTTCTTTGTTCCTTATCTGGTTGCCAAAGCCGCTGAGCTGGTTCTGGCCATGTCTCAATGGTCTCAGGATATCCTGTTTTCTTTGTTGGGTGATAGCTGTAATAGTTTCACGCCCTCTCTTCACCCCTAAGACCAGTTTTTATTGGTTTTTGTCTCCACATGGTTCATAATGTTAGAAGTCCTAATTGTGATCTGCTGGGTAGCTGGACTTTGGCAGAGTCCTGTAGTCCAGAATCCATCTGAAGTGACCCAGACAGAGTATCCTGGGGAAGGAATTTCTATTTTGCATGTTTCAGAATTATTAGATTTGCACTGACTCATCAGGGCCATTGTAGCATTAAGAACTGCAATATTTCTGGTATTTAATTTTTGAGGACACCTCCAATTAGTTCTACTGATATTGTGAATGGGGCGTGTTCCCCATTCTATACACCACTCAGCGTGCCTCATGTATATCCAATGTCCCTCAACGGGTCTAGTCCAAGTTTTAGGTCCTTTCCTAAGGGTTGTGCATTCTGGGATAGTTCATGGATGGTAGCAGTTTTGTCCGAAATGGAAAACAACTGGCTGGGTATGCGGTTGTCAGGACCACACAGGTAATAAAGGCTGGAATATTACCTGTTAATACATCAGCCCAAAAGGCGGAGTTGGTGGTATTACAACAAGCTGGTGGCATTACAACCAGTGCTGGTCTGTTATGATCCCATTAAGAAAGGAACTCAGACTCTGTAAAGTATAATTTAAAATGCTATTTATTGGAGCTAACACTATAAAGAAAGAGAGAACAGTATAGATGATCTTATGTCCCTTACTCGGGAACCCTGAGTGGTGTAGTATCCAACGGCCCTCCAATCCATGCATAGTACGCCATGCAGACCCAGATCCCATCCATGGAAGGGGTACCCCATTTTGGTCATTCCAACTATTATAGGCTTTTCTTACAAGGAAACAACTCTATTCATCATTTCTACTGGCAAACAGGAAGGCTGTTCACGTGAGAATTACTTGTTGCATTTTCAGATAAAGGCAAGGCATAATCGACGGTACCAAGTGGAAGCTGCCTGCAGGCTCCTCTGTTACAATGAGCTGGTGAGTTTATCGTGCGGCCAAAGAGGTTGTGCAGCACAGCACAGGCCTGAAGGCCATGCTGTATGTGCAGCACAGCGCAGCATAGAGCAGGCCTGGACCTACTCGGGGTAACTGCATTGTGGATCACTAACTCCTCAATATACAGTGAGGATCCCGTCAGGATCTTACATAAGCTTAGTGCACAAGTACATGAATTAAAGGATAAAAATTCCCAGAAATTCGGAATATGTGATTTAAAGGTCCCTTTGAATTTAGAGTCTGTAGCTCTGCAACAGAAATGGGTACATTTTTGTTGCTGAGGTCTGAATAAGCATTTCAAACACATTTGGCAAGGCCAATCTTAACACATTCATTTCTGATTCAATTATGATTTGGAGGGAAAAAAAGCTATGGAGTTGCTAGCAATATGAAATGAAATTTTGATTATGCCTTGATTCGTATAACCTGACTGTGAGTAACGTGCTCACCATGTTGAATTTCAGTCGGGGCAAATTTGGTGGAGCAAAGAATATTTATTACAGCGCTGGGAGTTACACAGGGGATTTCTCCCCCTGTGGCTCATTTTCCCTTTAAAAACGCTTGGTTTTATTTCATATTCCTTATACTTATTCATGTTTTTTCTTCGAAAATAATTTGCATAATCAATGAGTTTTCAGAACGCAACCCACCCGCAATTACATAATCAATGAGTTCTTGGAATGCAACCCACCCCCCAATTACATAGTCAATGAGTTCTTGGAATGCAACCCACCCCCAAACATGCCCCCTCCTTTCTAGTGGCGCAGGCAATATGCTTCCTCGGGGGTCTTCTTGGTGGTCATCGGAGGCAGGTTCAAAGTCTTTATCACCATGTCCTTCTTGTGGCTTCTTTATTCTTTACACTTCTGTGGTTATCTTTGCTAACTACACCACTTTTTGTTTTGCAATGGTTCGGTACTTCCAACTGTTGCTTTCGTCTGATATCCTATCTAACATTATCCCTTTTCCAAACGCATTGCAAGCACGCACCCACCTTAGCCGAAGCCATAGCAAGCACACATCCATTTTAGCTGAAGCAAAATTCTTTTGCTAAATTACTTACTACAGTGACCTATGGGATTCATACTTTATAAAAGACCAGTAACCTTGCTTATTTTACAATAAAAGGGAATCACAAGATGAACTTGTAGGTAGCGTTATATATAAGGGCATAGAGGTATATATATGTTGTTTGACTGCAGGAATGTGCTGCTACTTCTCAGTAAAAGATTTCTCTTTAATCTACAATTAACTGAGAGTTAATCACTAATTAGCAGAGACACTTCCAACTGAAGCATCAAGTATTTGTCCTGGTTTGAGCAACACAAGATTAATTTCTCTTTCAGTAATTTTACTTTTCAGTAAGGTATCTTGTAATGCTTGGGAAAACTGCACTTTTAGAAGACTCTCGTGTCTGAATTTGTGACAATATTGACTTTGTAGACAGCTATGGTGTGTGGGTTTCAAGGTCTCAGTGTTTTCGAGCTAGCCAGGTGCAGGGATGAGGAGTGAGACTCAGGCACTTGACCCAAGCTGGCCAACAGGATTATTTCATACCATCAACGCCACATTCAATATGAATTCAAAAGTTTGCTGCGAAGTGCTCTCTCTCCCTTGATGGCGGCGATCCAGAGAACTTCTTGCCCCGGTGCTGGACCGGTGAGGCCTTCCCTTCCTCCCGAAGCCGTAGTGCTCACAGTGTCCAACATTTGCTGTCCCCTGCTGGGAGTGCACAGCTTCCTACTGATAGAATGGGCTGAGTATAATCCTTGTATATTTTATATTGGTATCAATATCAATATTGGTTCTTTAGTATTATTAATGTTATTTATTTAGTCTTATTCTATTAAATCTGTTTATATTTCAACCCTCGTGTTTCCTTGTTTTTCCCAGTTCCCCTTCCCAGGTGGGGAGGGGTCATCGGGTGAGAGAATAATTGTCTAAACAACAACAAATTGTTGGGGGTTCTTCAAACCATAGCAGTATTTTAGTTGTATTAACCTGGGTAGGAGTGCTATTAGTCAGAAAGCTGACACATTACTAATTCTGACTGTCTGGAAGCAGTGTTCACTAGTGTACCACCACTAAATGTTTTGTAAGAAATGTTATTCTTAGCAGACCAGTGAGAAAGTGTCTATTGTTTTAATTCCAGAACTTCTCTGCCTCATTCCAAAATATTTCAGTGAATTTTAGCAAATCTCAGCTATGTCCTTTTAAGCAGACAGGAACAATAAAACCTTTATATTCAGTGTTGCTGAAAAAATTATCTCTTTTTGGAAAAGTATATCTACTATTTTAAAATATAAGAAACAATAAAAAATATAATAAAAGTCATATAGCAATGAATATAACCATCTGGTTTTAGCATTCTGCATAATTTTCATTATGGAAAATGTGGGGGGTCAGTTTATTTTTATTAATATAACATTTTTATCAAACTGTAACTAGGCAGTTTTTTATGTTTGTCGTGGTTTGGGCTCAGCCAGCAACAAAGAACCACACAGCCGCTCGCACAACTCCCACAGTCATGGGAAAAGAAATCGTCAGGGCAAAACTCGTGGGTTAAAATAATGCAATTTTAACAGAACAGCAAAAGGAAAGATGAAAACACGATTACAGTACCGCCGCGAAGCACACCGACCAGACCCACACTGCCTCAGCTCACCCCCAAATAGCAACTACTCTCCTTGCCAGCTAGCTCCTCTTATAGCCCGGGCATGGGTCACGTGGTATGGAATACCTGCCCCCTGCCGGCTCCTGGGGAAATTAACCCCATCCCTGCCGGAACGAGGACAATGTTACTTCAAAATATTAGTTGATCTGCAAATGTAGGAAGCATGAAATTATGAAATGGTTCTTACTAAACAATTAGGACTTTTAGAATAAAGTTATGGAAGACATTTTTAAAGAACCTTAAAAAGCTTGTTTAAAAACCAGATCAGTCTGTGTACAATGTTTACTCATAAACAGATTTGCAACACAGAAGTACCTGAAACTAAGTAAATAGATATTCCTTGGTGTTTTGTTTTGTTTTGTATTCTATGATTTAGCACTCTAGGTAAGTGATATGACGATACCCAAATTTATGCATTTGGCAGCATCCTCACATATTTTATTCATTTGTCATTAATTTGAAAAGTGCGAATGGACTCAGACGCAGACCAATATGATTGATGCTGAAGCCCCTTTATTAAAATACTTAAACCATTATATACCTTACTACAACGTGGGCTAGCTCTGCGGCTTGTGCTCATTAGTTTCTAGACTTCTACACACAAACTATTATTGGTTAAACACAGCTGTAACTTATCATCTACACTTTGTTACTATTTCTGCCAAGTCAGTCTTTTAGTTAATACACATTCCGCATCTATTGGGGAGTAGCAGTAGTTTCAGTGTCAGTGCATGATTTCCTCCTTCATGTTGACCTTCAGTACGTGTCCGTTGTTTTCCAAAAAGCTTCCCACAATTCCCCCCCTTTTTGTTTTTCAATTAAAAATGCCGAGTTTATCATCTTCTGCAGGGCCCTTTGCAGACAAGAGTATAAACACGGAATAATTAATGCTGTAATAAAAATCACAATCAATATTATTAATCCTGTCTTAACAATTGCAGCTAACCATCTACTAATTCCCCAGTCACATAAGAAATTGTTCAACCGATTCCATGCATTGTCTACTTGAAACTTTTTGAATCCTTTCTTTAACATTTGAATGCTTTTACTCACAGATTCTGAATGAACTGACAGATTCCTATGATCTGACAGAACGCCTATTTTCAAAAAGGGAAAGAA
>NW_009646338.1:95955-105525 GCF_000708025.1 Charadrius vociferus | reverse complement strand
GGGATTTCATTTACCACACTCTGTAGTACGTGCCTTAATCCTCACACCCATTACTAGGAGTAGCATCTCCTAGAGGGTCCATCCAGACCCAGTGGGGGACAGTCACAGGACACGGTGCATCCCACCTGGGCGTGACTGTCTTTGGGGGATCCTCCAGGGACTATGGAGCCTCCACTCAAGCAGAGATGTCCACACTGGTGCCCATGTGGCCTGGGGGCACGTGGCCAGTGCAGCAGAGCAGAAGGTCTGGATCTGGCCGTGCTCAGCAAGAGCAGAGCCTAGCCCTGAACCTCCTGGGAATTAATGCTCTCCTTGGACACCCATTTTGGGGAGCTCTTCTGCAAAAAGCAGGGGGTACTTTGTTAAAAGTTTGGCTGTCATTTGGGAATTAATCATGGCTCTAAAAGCGTTTATTAATGCCCCGTTGATAGCTAACAGCAAAGCACTGCTGCCCCCCCCCCCTTTTGTGATATGCACACAGTGGTGATTAAGCACCAGATTAAACATCTTCATGAATATTTAAAAGGCTGGTTTTGAAAGTTTCCTGTCCTTTTACACTAATAGCCCCGTTAAAACCTGTTTACAAGCCAGTCATGAGAGTAACTGTGTGCACTTAAAACAAGAGAGTTCCCCTAGAGGAGTGCTTTAACCACATGAGAAAGGCAGCTGATCAATAGGGATCTTAAAGTAAGACTGTCTGCCTAAACCCAATGGAAACAATCCTTACAATATAGATATAAAGAGCTGGCAAGTGTCCAACTGGTTAATTAGGGAGACAAAACAGTAATAATAACAATAATAATACTTGCTTGAAGGTCCAGCTGTCCTGGTCCTGGGTGTCTGGCTGCCATGGGACTTCTCAGAAGCTGCCTTAAAGATGTAAAGTGACCAGGGAAAGTTTTAAATAAACTTAAGAGCTTGGTGTTTCCTGGATCTTCTTATGTTTTACACATCAGCCCCTGACTACACACAGCCAGAGCCTACAACAGGGATGCAGATACCATACAATAGCTGTTAATAATTCATGCAATCTACATGTTATGTAGAAGTATGGCAGAATAAACACAAGTGTTGCATATATAGGGTGTATATCCATAATAGAAGAGGTGGGCATATTCAACCAGTGTTGTAAACCCAAAATTTAAATCTGTGGCGCTGAACCCTCTTACATGGACATTAATCTTGGCCTGCTCTCCATTACTCACCATATGTTGTATTGCAATCACTTCATTGCCTTGTTCTGAGTTACTGGGCCATGAAGCAGCGAGGCAGCTTTGTAAAGGTGTTTGAGTTCTAGTCCAACCCTCCTGCCAGAGCAGGGTCACCTACAGCACGTTACACAGGACAGCGTCCAGGCGGGTTTTGAATGTCTCCAGAGTGGGAGACTCCACCACCTCTCTGGGCAGCCTGTTCCAGTGCTCCACTACCCTCAAAGTAAAGAAGTTCCTTCTCATGTTAAGATGGAACTTCCTATGTTCAAGTTTATGCCCATTACCCCTCGTCCTATCACTGGGCGCCACTGAAAAAAGACTGCTCCCATCCCCCTGGCATCCTCCCATTAAGTATTTGTATGTATTAATAAGATCCCCCCTCAATCTTCTTTTCTCTAGACTAAAGAGACCCAAGTCCCTCAGCCTTTCCTCATAAGAAAGGTGCTCCAGTCCCCTAATCATCTTTGTTGCCCTTTGCTGGACCCTCTCCAGCAGTTCCCTGTCTTTCTTGAACTGGGGAGCCCAGAACTGGACACAGTACTCCAGATGCGGTCTCACCAGGGCAGAGTAGAGGGGGAGGATGACCTCCCTCGACCTGCTGGCCACACTCTTCTTGATGCACCCCAGGATGCCATTGGCCTTCTTGGCCGCCAGGGCACATTGCTGGCTCATGGTCATCCTGTTGTCCACCAGGACTCCCAGGTCCCTCTCCACAGAGCTGCTCTCCAGGAGGTCAGCCCCCAACCTGTACTGGTGCATGGGGTTATTCTTCCCCAGATGCAGCACCCTACACTTACCCATGTTGAATTTCATCAGGTTTCTCTCTGCCCAACTCTCCAGCCTCTCCAGTTCAGCACAGGAGGTAGGTGCTTAAATACCGTGAAAAGCCTGGGCCTTTGTGTCTGTTCTGGTACTACCACAAGCACTGGAAAGAAATCTATTGACATCAGTGGGCTTTGGATTAGGCTCCTGCTGTGTTATTAAGTGAATTATTAACTATTAATAATAACATAACAGAAATCACATGTTGTATTTTTCAACCATTCAATTTTGCCTTATGTGGGGTTTTTCAAAATACAGTTGCCGAGTTTAAAAACAAGTGTGGATTGATTTGAGCCATACTCTTCTCGGTGGTTCCCAGTGACAGGACGAGGGGCAATGGGCACAAGTTGGAACATAGGAAGTTCCGTTCCAACACATGGAAAAATTTCTTTACAGTTAGGGTGACAGAGCACTGGAACAGGCTGCCCAGGGAGGTTGTGGAGTCTCCTTCTCTGGAGATTTTCAAAACCCGCCTGGATGCAGTCCTGAGTAATGTGCTCTAGGCAATCCTGCTTTGGCAGGGGAGTTGGACTAGATGATCTCTAGAGGTCCCTTCCAACTCTGAAAATTCTGTGATTCTGTGTGATCGTTCAGCCTCCTTACTCATTGCCTAGGAGAGAGTATGATTACATATGGGTGTCCAGTTTTAAATGAATATTGATTGACTGAAATTCATGCTGTCTGCTTCAGTTTAACTGTTTGGCAAAACTAGAGATGTCAGTAAAACTGGATTGAATTTTGAACAGTATTAAAACTTTCTGGAGCCAAGGTAATCATGATGGAAAAAAGTAATAAACGGCTGGAGACCTTACAAGCATGAGGCTTTTCCTACTGCTGTGAAGCCCTCTGGGGTTAGGGGTGTTTAGACCCAATGTTAAAAGATCAGTAGAGCTGCTAATGGTGTTTCTGTCCCTTTGGCTGCAGCAAATATAAATAGGCAAAGTAGATGCCGTAACTCATACCTTGCTAAAAATTGGCCAAAAGAATGTCTTTATAATGTTTCTTCAGGTTTGGGAAAGCATCGCCCCTTCAAGCAAGAGGTGGCTGGCTGTATCTCCACGAGATCTTCTCTGAGGTTGCCCCTGTGGGACTGGCACTCGCCTGTCCTGGCTCCCCAAGGGGAATACGTATCTACCTTACCTGCAGGAGAAGTGGCACTTGGCAGAGCGGGGAGCAGAGAGCATGGGGAGAGCAGGGCGGTCTCACCATGTAGTATTTTGGGTTTAATTCCTCGGACAGGAATTCATGGGGTAAAAGCACAGTGCATTGTCCAGCCGTCTGCATCCTCACTGCATCCCAGTGCCCCAACAACTTTTATTGCACTTTTCTGCTTATTTATGGTCATTATTATTTACTTAACCACTTGTTAGTGCACTTAGTGCGACTGAAGTGCAGTGGAATTAAGGTACTGATGCCTCGAAATTGTTATCCTATTTCTAAATGGTTCCCTTGAGGATTTGTCCTACAGATAAATACGTATCCCCCAAATTTAGCCATGTGAAGGTCAGGCTGCCTAATCCAGCAGCTGTCCAGACACCAGAGATGCCTCCTCCTGCCCTACAATAATGAATTAACAGCACTCAAGTTTTCTCTGGGAAGAACTTGAGCAATTAATACAAAGAGAGATAAATCCACTTGCATGGCTTACACAGGACCATGTATAACAGCTGGTAGCAAAGCCAGGAGTTGAATAGGACTGCCTTGCAGGTTTGGTGCGTACCTCAACCCTGGCCAAGGACTTCAACCATCCACCCCAGTTTTGGGCTGCAACTGTGAAAAGAGACAACTGCACAGTAACCCAGCAAGGCCAGGCTCAAAGGACAGTGCACTGCTGTACAAAAAGCAGCAGGACTGCAGACAGCTCGAAGGTACCTCTTCAAAAACCCCTCTTGCATCTTCTCTGTAGTGGCTTTTTCCTGGGAATTGGACCGTGACTTAATAACACCAGGAAAGCCAGTCCATACTATCTTTGTATTTCTACTGCCACAGAGCTGTCAAAACTACTATCCATGTTTATTACCTACCAATTAATTAACAATCATGAATGAAAGCAGATGGGAAACACTTAAATTTCTGGGCCAAACTAATCTGTAATGGTATTCCTTTGAAATTAGTTATGTGTTCGCTTGATTTCCAAACATCATCTTACTGATATATGCTAGCTTTGCTGTGAAATAAAAGGCCTTATTTAAGGTATGTAATATAGGGACTTGCTCACACGGATAAGTTAGGCACAAATCCTTGTCATTTTTTTCCTGATGTCAAAAGCAGCTAAAGGTATTTTTAAGTCCCTTCTCTGTGTTTCTCCGTTGTGATGAGGAACACTCATCTTGTGGAGGTAGAAAATTTTGTTTGCCCTGAAACATTTCACTATTTGAGGTTGGAAGGTGACCCTACAGACAGATGCGTTATCACAGATAAAGAGAAGCTAAACCATGGTGGAGGAGCTGGAATAGGAGGCAGAAGATGAGGAAAGGGAAGATGGGAATAAAACTGATTCTGTCACTGGTGAAATCTCACTACCCCTCAAAATTGCTATTATACCACTGAAGTCATGGGTTCTGGAAATACCTAAATGATAATTATTGGGATGGCAACAACAAAAGAAACAGTAAGGTGGAAGTAGAGGTGATTAGGCAAGCTGATGGCAAAGCAGAAGCCATCAGCTCGCCTAGGTGGGTGGTCTTAACCCCAGGTGGGAGGTGGTGAGAGCTTCAGGCAGAAGGAAGATCTGTGGGGCTGAGAAAGGCTTGACCTGGAGGCACAGGGGCTTTTTCAGGAGTAGTAATAAGGGACTGGGGGACAGAGGTGGCTCTGAGAAAGGGTTGAAGGGTTCCAGGATATGGAATATGAGTTTTTGGAGAAGGAAGATGGGTGCAAGAGGACAGAGGTTGGAGGTGACAGGCATCCCCACTGGACATTCACCCAGGGAATTTTAACCAGGACCATAATTTGGAGGTACTCGAGTTGAGAATCATTGCAGCTTCTACCTCACCACATCCCCTGTTTTGCTTCTTGACAGACAAGAACAGACATTCATCTCTAACTGCTGGTTAGAGGGCTGTGAGGCAGGGCCTGTCCTGGATCTGTAGCACGTGTATGGGGAAATCCTTGAAAATAAATCTGAATTGATAGACAGAAGGAGAGGGGAAAAAACTTCCTGCTGCAATTTATATACTTACCTATCAAAAGCCAACCCTGCTGGCTTTTCTTATGGTCTGAAGAGAAGTTATTACTGCTGTAAGGCAGAAAAATGTGGGATCTTTTTGTTTGTCTTCAGTATTAACACAGAGAAGTAGATGGTCTCAGCCCTTGACAGCAGAGTGAAACTTTGTTCTTCTTTTTCCTAGCAATCAGTATAAGAGGTGGGAGCAGCATGTCTGAATTATCATGATCAAAAATCCTTCTTACTCCAGGCTCCTCGAGAGTGTCCACTATGGGAAAAAAAAAAAAAAAAAGAGAGATAATATAGGAAAAGGTAAATATAGGGATCTCACAGTGAAAGAGCTCAAAGGCACGCACTGGTTCCTGAGGGACCAGAAACAGGATCTGCCTGAGAGTGATATTGAGTGGATATGGTAGGATGGTACCTCTGATACTAATAATAAATGAAACAACAGCAGGAAGTTGGATAGTAAGAGTAATAGCAGTGATACCAAAAGGCTGTATGGTAATAACTGGACATGGGAATACCATGACTTGAAAGAAATATTCATTCATATAAATTTAGTAATTCCGAGTGCTTTGAGTGAACCATTTTTTGTGATATTGAATGCAAATCAGTGGCTGATTAATTTAGATTAATTAATTTTAATTAATTTAGACAAGCTAAATTAAGTCTGTGTGTCATCCAAAGGGCAGGGCAGATATGTGCTTGGGTTACAGTTAATAATGCGGTATTAAAATTATATATGCCAAATTATTCCATATATAATCAAAACATATGTTTCATCACTAATAGGATATTCCTGAACTGCCTAAAGCAGAGGAGTAGGTTAGCATGAGACAAAACTCTTCTCTTTTAACCAAAAATTCAAGATGAGTTGGGTAAATTTTATAACAGGTATAGGTGCCATAAAATATGCTGCCTCCTGCTTTGAAAATCTTCTGTGCACATTATAAAGATTGACTCTGATGGGTAGATGCTAGGTGCCTAAATTTGACAAACACATTGGTAGGAGCATTTTCCTTTAAATGCTTCCAAATTTATGATAGGATCAGGTCAGAAGGTGGATTGAACTTATGGCCACAACCCTGAAATTGGATTGTTCCAAGAGATAAGTGCATAGGATCTACTTCCTTGGCTGAGTTAACAGTAGAAACTGGAGATAGTTATTATTGACTTGCTTTCAGTGTCACAGGGGCTTTTGGCTAGGGTTTTGACTAATAAGAAGCTGATTTTATGAAATGGTCTGTGCTGAGCACACTATAGGTGCGTATGTGACCAGGAAATATCACACTGTTGGACATCGACAGTGTGGACATCTGAAATGAGGTGAGGCATCCCGCTTTGCAGCTGGGACACTGCAAAGTCAGTTCTGCAAATGTCCTTGCTCCGTGACTCAGAAACTCTTGGTTGCCTGCTGGAGACATGTGGCCTCCAGACCATCTTGGGACATGTTACTGAACTGCCCTTAATACTGAGCATGGTAATAATTTCTCCACTGAAGAGAATGGATGGATGGACAGACAGATGGAATGAGTGACACCCACTGGGTTTCATGAGTCTTTCTTTAATGCAGATCTTTTCACTATGATATATGCATTTTTTAATTGATCTATAATATACCCCAGAATGACTTTTAGAAATAAAAAGTCCCATTCATTTCAATGACTGTTGGACCAGGCTCCGTATTAATTAAGCCAGTAGCTCCCAGTTGGCTCCTGCAGACCACTGGGACCACAGCACCATGAGAGACAGTCCAAAGCTGTCCATGGGCTAATAATTAGCACCTCTTTCACAGCATCTTTGCAGTGCATGAAATTAAAATTTGGATGACAGGGAAGAAAGACTGGCAGCAGTCCACTGTCCCAATGAGCCTGGAAATGTCTGAATCAAATCATGGAGTTACTACATGGTTTCTAAGTTCTTGTGAATCTTTTATTTTATGTAGCTTTTCAATGATGGGCAATTATTCAATGATTAGCTAAGATTGATTTTTTTAATTATTATTTTTAACTGCACTATGAAGAGAGTGAAAGCTAAGATATGAGACAGTTTTTAACTCAACTACATTTTATAAAATCTCTCTGAGATGCTGGTAGATGAATGATACTCCCTAAACACATTCACACACACACACCCTTTCCAGGTGCATTAATTGAGACTTGAAGAAGAGGTGGTATTTTTCCAACTTAGGCTGAGAAATCCCAATCCAAAGTAGATTGATTTTCAGAAATGTCCAGTCTGGACAGATGTGCAGCAAACCAGATTACTCACAGGGCACTCTTATTTGAGAGCTTATCTTTAAAATGTTGGTCTATAAATGGCTCTCTACAAGGACACGCAGTAATTCATTGAACTAGAGAGTAAAATTCCAGGATTCTGGGTGCCCTCTGGCATGATCAAACCACTACACTTTACCCCACAAATATGGTTATTTGAGGAATTATTTCAGTGATTCAGTTATTTTGGACCAAAACAGAGAACTCCAGGCTTGAAAAATCAGCAAATTCCTTCACCATTTTGTTTCCTTTCCTTCACCAAAATTTTTCTCATTTGCTTGGTCTATGGGCTCCTGGCATGATTTTTAGCACAAATACCCGCTTGGAGCAGACTGATCTTACCTAGGGAATCTGACCTCAGAAGTCCCAAAAGCCACTCATGATATTGGTTAAGAAAAGCGATGTAGGGATCTTTAACCCACAAGTCCTACAGCCATTGATTTCAGAAAGAAAAAAGAATTCCCTCTATCTTTAAAAGACCAGGTGCCTAGTGTAGTTACCTTGCAAGCTGAAATAGAAATTAAACTGCTTGAAATGGCTTTTTAGGAGGAGAGAATTGAAACCTTCCCATCACTGCTCCAGTCCCTCTCCTTAATTCACCAGGTACCATTAAAAGGAGAGGACCAGTATTACAATATTGCAACATCGCTTGAAAATCACACCTACAACCTTTATAAAACTGGTAAAACTTCCTCAGCTAGAAGAAAGGGCTTCATTTGTTGAACGACAGCCTTGCCTTTGTAAATTTGTCCTAGATTGCTGGGCCCTGAGCGACCAGGAATTTCAGATTTGTCATCCTATTTCAGTTTTGAAGGTGCAGCATTAACCTGCCTCCCAACTGGCTGATCCCGCTGTTTCTTTAGCTCCTAGTTTTACTTGAACTTCAATGGGAGTCTCAGGTGCATGGAGGCGAGCCTTTAATGGATTAAAAAAATAGAGCAAAGGCATATAGAGTATACATTCATAGTGCACACGTCTGTGAGTCTACATACACACGTACATGTCTTTAAACACACAGAAGTACAGGGTGAGAGGAAACAGTAAAACATACAGATAAATTATTGAAAAGGGTTTCCTTTATAAAGTTGAGCTTTACGCAGCAGCACAATGTATATATCCTTTCTTTCTGCATCGTTTCTGTGCTGTGATCAGAGGGTATTAGAGGATACATTTCTGTTCTAAATTACATCTGGGTAAATCCAGAGGAATTCCCCTGAGCCTCATTTACCTCTAAGATTTTGCCTACATGGGGACACTCAGGAAAATAACCCAAATTAGCTGAAGGTGAGAATTTAAAAGTGGATTAATTAAACTGCATGAAACCCCTGTGAAGGTTGTTCTTATTCAGAATTCAGGTGGTCTTCATTCAATTTAATTTAATCACTTTGGAAATTAATTCAGATTAATTGTCCTAACAGTTTTTATGTACCTATTCTAGACTAACACCGGGGTAATAAAATGAATTGTAGCCCACTGGCTTCAAGATGATTTTTAGATTTCTACCAGGAGGCTCTGGAGACAGATTGTCCCCTGTGTGTCCAGAAGCCAGTGCTTTGCTAGTCAAGACAAAGGAGTTGGGGGTGTTTCTGGAAACAGATAAGCAATATTCTTTTAGCTTTTGGAGCAACTTGTTTAAAGATCTGGTAATAAAAAGGAGGTGAAAATGACAATACAGCAACAGGTTAAATACCACTGCTTTTGATCCCTGAGTAGGGAGCCCACAGACTTGCCTTCCCTCAGGGCTTGATCCTGCATTTATAATATTCTTTTTTGGGGGGGAATAAAAAATCTTTTGACATCAAGAGGAACAATATTCAAATCTTCTAATTCTAGACAATCCAATTTTGCAAGCCTGAAGCCAGATGAAAATCAAGACTGCAGTAGAGAAGGGCCTACTATTTGAAAAAAGAAAAACTGCTTTAAAGAGATAACTGCTCAAAATCTACTCCCCAAAGGAGAATCATTAAGGGTTTCTTCTTGAGATGTCTGCCTAAAGGCTTCTTCAGAATCATAGAATCATAGAATGGTTTAGGTTGGAAAGGACCTTGAAGATCATCAAGTTCCAACCCCCCTGCCATGGGCAGGGACACCT
>NW_009646338.1:95466-95941 GCF_000708025.1 Charadrius vociferus | reverse complement strand
CTCCCACTAGACCAGGTTGCCCAAGGCCATGTCCAGCCTGGCCTTCAACACCTCCAGGGATGGGGCCTCAACAACTTCTCTGGGCAACCTGTTCCAGTGCCTTACAACCCTCAAAGTGAAAAACTTCTTCCTAATGTTTAATCTAAACCTGCCCTCTTCCAGTTTAAAGCCATTCCCCCTCATCCTGTCACTACATGCCCTAGTAAAAAGTCCTTCCCCAGCTCTCCTGTAGGCCCCCTTTAGGGACTGGAAGGCCGCAATAAGATCCCCCCAGAGCCTTCTCTTCTCCAGGCTGAACAGCCCCAATTCATCCTCTCCTCATAGGAGAGGTGCTCCAGCCCTCTGATCATCCTCGTGGCTGTCCTCTGGACACACTCCAGCAGGTCCATGTCTTTGTTATGTTGAAGACTCCAGAGCTGGATGCAGTACTCCAGGTGGGGTCTCACGAGAGTGGAGTAGAGGGGCAGGATCACCT
>NW_009646338.1:88939-92170 GCF_000708025.1 Charadrius vociferus | reverse complement strand
GCTCCTGTCCCTCGGCTGCCCCGAAGCAGGAGCTCATAGCGGTCTATATAACCCTTTCGAAACACCTATATAGAGCTGGCTTTACAGAAACGTGCCTATAGTAGAGTATCCTCCCCGGCAAGTCAGTTTTAACACGTTCTTGAAATCGTGGCGAGGGTGGGGAGGTGATGGAAGGGGAAAGAAGTTGGATTTGGTTGTAGAGAGGGAAAAGGTGATGAGCCCGAGTGGGTGATGTGACCTGTCAAAGAGTGCAGGAGCATAAACGCCAAACAATCCCAGTAGGTTGTTTAGTCCTCATAAGAATCCCCTGTCATAAAAAGCATAATTAGCTACAGTCAAGTATGTGCATTACGCCAAGGCTTTTGCAACTCTTGAAAATCTGACTTGGATAAATCTTCTCAAACAGCCTTTTAAGAAGAAGGGGGGGGGGGCGGGCAAAACACCACCCAACTTTTCTACTTCTTTTATGCCGTTTCTGAAACCCAAACCGTAACAACTCCTGAAATATAACGGAGAACTCTTTGGTGAATTCAGAAGAGTCATTAACATTCAGCTTTAAGCGAATGTTAACAGTAAATAAAGAAATCTCTTGATTGTAATAGTTGCAACAAAGCAATAATAAACCAGTGGGTGGTCATCAGTAAATATCATTATTACTGGGTGTTGGGGAACAGGGTTTGAAAAGTATTTCAGACTTTTTAGTGACAAGCTTGGTGACAATTCGTTTCTTAGCCTGGGGGGGAAGCCATATAACTTTATACACGATTTAGGTGAAAATAAACTTTAATCTGTATATTACGCTTTTAAATTCAAGATAGTAATTAAAGCTGGTTCATTATAGTTCCTCTGAAAGTCTCAGTGCTCATCTTAATTGCCTGTTTGTAGAATTTGCTTTCTAAGACACCCAAGGTTACTGGGTTCCGAAAGATGCAAAATCGAATTATTTACTGACGTGATGAGACTTCGCCTTCACGTTTCTCTGGGAAGTTTGGGCTCGCTGATCCCCATCGCAGCCCGGTCGGGGCTTCGCTTTTCTGCCGTTGAAGTTTGTTGCTCGTTTAAATGCTTAGAAGCAGTCACGTTTCTGCTGCAAGATGTTCAGGGCGCTTTAATTTATGCCTTTGAAAGAACAAAAAAATCAATAGCTGAGGTGTCTTCTATTTGAGATTTACCCCCCACACACACCCCAAGGAGAGTGGTGGGATGGGGGGGTAATTCACGCACATCTAAACTTGCAGCTCTTTTCTTCCCTGCCACCCCATCCCCAGGCAGGACAGGGATAAACCCACTCGTGTTTTTAAGCGCTGAGGGGCGGGATATGGAGCACCCATCTCGTCCCGGGCTGCCAGTCGCTTCCCATACGATGAAATAAAAGTGCAAATCGGGGTTTCTTTTGTTTGTTTGTTTTTTTTTTTTTTTTGGGGGGGGGGGGGGGGGGGTGTGGGAGAGGAGACACAGACATTATCAAATTCAGTCTGATAAATCCAGCAATCTGAGCTGAACTTATTAAGACTTAATTTCCTCTTAATTATTTAGAGTTGCTTCAGGTACCTTCTAGAGCAAATATAAATAGATATTTACAGGTAGTAAATTGTGTTTCATTGGTGCCTTCCAACAAGTAGGAGGACTCAGAGTCTAATTAGTGAATTGTATCATAGCCTAAAACAATAATGATATTCATTATAAAGAACACTCCACATAAGCATGTAGCTTTAGATCGTTACAAAGCTGTCCTCATTAAATAACAATGTTGGCTATTACCAAAATTGCAAAGAAACGATATGCTGAAACAATATGAAAACCAATGTGGTAATTTCAAAGTATCTCTAGCTTTATTTATTTTGGTTTTTAGAATTGCACAGTGGGAGTTATCTGTAGAAGGGTTGAATTCCACATTCCCATCACAGAATGCATCAACAGACCATCAAGTGACAAATAATGGTATGACCTTGATAACTGGCAGGCTGAGGATCATCTTTCCAAAGCACAGGCATTCATAGCACACCAGTAGGATCTTCAGTTACTAGAGATACGTTTTTCAAAAGCTATTAGAAACTCTAGCATAAAAGAAGAAATCTGACCAGCTGTGATAGATTATGGGTAACGGATCAACTTTTGAAGTTGTAAATATGGTTTTGATAACAAGGGAATACAAAGTCCCGAGTGGTGCATTATACCCAGGATGAATTGTGAGTCAAATGACTGAGAAGACGAGTTCTACTTTTGTAGAGTATTTAGGTGCCTATGAAAGTGTTTTTATAGGTGTGTGGCTACCCAGTGGTACAAATGCAAACCTGACAGGCTCAACACTCCTTTAAAAATCGCGTGTTTGGTGTAAGATGGTTATCTGGGATGCTTCATGTTCAAAGGGATCTCAAAATTCATAATGAGGCAATGGATGAGGTGTATGAACTATCGGAGGTTTCCGTCTTCGTTGACTCTAAGGGAAAATTAGCTGAATGGCTAAGTCCGGCCCTGGATCCTGAGACAGGTCGGGTAGGTGAGACTGATGGAGGTCTGCTGTCACTGGCATCAGTCCGTGGTGCCGTTTTAATTTAAAAAAATGGGATCTATGCTTCTACCTATTGCAGTTAGAAATGCATATTCTTTGCTTGAAATACCAACTACTCATCACTGAACATCAAGGCGTTATGAATATTCTTTTGTTATTTTCTTTATCTACCATTCATTTAAGCTAATTAAATATGCTCACTATTCCCTCTTTGGGTCTACTTAATTTGGATAAAGTTCTATGGAAAAGTAATACATGAAGAGCATTGCTAAAAATAGAAAAACAACTTTCTGTTAACTCCTCTCACAGATTTAAATGCAGACATATTTTACACATTCATAGACATATAAATAGGTACATCTTTCATTCAAAGCCCTTTGAAGTTTATCGCCAAAAGAGAATTTGTTACATGCAGATGTTTCATTCTGATTCCTGATGCTTAATCAACCTACATTGTCTTTGGAGATACAATTGTGATTTTTCACAGAAAATTTAATTACAATGACTATTCCAGACTGGATTGAAAAATTAATGACAGAAAAAATTACATATTGGTATTTAGTATAATCTTTGATATTTCAAGAGCTGGAGAGAGCCTGCAAAGGATTTGAAAGCTGGTTGAATAAGTAAGTCCCTGGTCGAGCTGGTTCCAGCCCTGAATGACAGACTTCTGTCTTTTACCTATTATTTTTGCAAAATATTCACCTTGCTTTTGGCAT
>NW_009646338.1:83180-84060 GCF_000708025.1 Charadrius vociferus | reverse complement strand
AGCGCTGAACTGTGGCGGCTGAAGGCCAGCCCTGGAGGCTAACAAAAATTACTATGGCAGATTTATTTGGTGGGTGCCTGGCCCAGTGGGGTGGAGGTGCGCAGCTGTCGGTGGTATTTGTGGGCACTGCTCAATGGCCTGATCTCCTCATCCCAGATGGGATAAAAGAATCCAGGCCCCATCTTGGGAGGGGTGCCCTCACCCACCCTGCGTGTTGCTGTCAAGTTTCTGATGGGACGTGTGCTCCTTCCGTAAAGGTGGCTGTGGAAGATGCCACAGCGGGTTTCCCCACCATGTTGTTTCCGTGGGCATGCTTTTTGTGCTGGCTGTTGATGAACCGCCCGAGACTGCCTATCTGCTCCTAGGTGTTTTCCATACTGATGTTGTGTGTTTCCCTCCTTTCTGTTTTTCTAGAATCAGAAGAGCAAGGAGAGCAATCAAGTCATCTTGCCTACGAAAGAGGACACCTTCTCAGGTGAGTACAGGCGTGGGTCTGCCCGCTCACCGCGAGGTGTGGGAATTCACAGTTCTGCAAGCAGTGTGGGCTTGTTCTCTGTCGCTCGATTTAAACAAAAATAAATCACTTCCATGATTTCAATTAAAAAAATCCATTAAACATTCTAATAGTCTCTCAATGGTGGTAATTTAGCATTATATTAATTCGCATCCAAAATGCACCTCTGTGCATGCTGAATATACAAATATATATTTACTTTTTTTCTGGATTCTGATATTCATTTTGGTTTGTGGTTTCTTGCTGGTAAAAGCATTTTAAGCACTGCGTTTTGTTTGGATTTCAGATAAGAACAAGGAACATAATTTTTTCATCACCGATTCAGAGCCTTCAGGAGGAGACTTCTGGAGAGATATAGCAGGTAGG
>NW_009646338.1:75808-82837 GCF_000708025.1 Charadrius vociferus | reverse complement strand
TTGTTTCTTGGGAAAAAGGAATCTAATTTTCCATTTATGTAATGCAAACTGCCTTGGCTTTGACTATTCACGGTTAATTGACTGTCAAACGAGGTTGTTATCCTCAGGCAATGTCTGCAAATTTGCCTGTCATATGAGACAGAGAGAGCAAAGCAGGGAGAGAGAGTTGTACAAGGAGTGGAAATGAAGAAATGGGTTCTTATAGAAATCTTATATAATAGCAGAGAACAATCGAAAGATCGCAAACATTTGGAGATGTACCCCATTTCAAAGGGTATTTTTTAGACATACTTAATAATAAAACCTGCTTTAGCGATGGTATATGAGGAGGAAACGTATCAGCATTTTAGATTTTTGTAAATTTTGTGGTTGAAGGATCGAGGTTGTGGACCAATGGATAGCACCTAATTATCTTCTGTACTTTCAAATAATTACCACTGAGAGCACAGCAGTGATACTAGGCAGAAGTAAACCTTAAGAACCCAAGAATTTTTAGGAATACAGTACGCTATGCATAGTCAGTGTCTGGCACTGTGGCCAATTTATTTTTGGAAAAAATACATATTTTTTTTATCTTTTAGAAAATTATTCTATCTGTGCTCATTTTAAAAGTAAATTATGGTGATACTTTGCTTTTTACTTAGATGTTGTAGCTCCTCTCTCTATAAAACTCCAAATGTTTTGTATTCATTGACACTGTGAGTCCTTTACGGTAAATTTAAATGTAAATTTTAGTTTTCAAAGATGTGTACTACCCTGCATGTTTTGACTCTGTGGAGAGTCTTAAAATATATTAAGTAAACTGAGAACAGCACCTGAGTGTCTGAAGGTCTCAGGACTGGATCTGAGATGAACTGACTCTAAAGAAATGCCAAATGTTTAAGAGATCATTTGTGAAGATGATTTCTGTGCGCTCTCTAAGCAAGAGCAGTCCCATTATCTTCAGAGGGATTCATATCGGTACATCTGTGTAGGATTGGGCCTTCTTAATCTTGCCCAGAATTAGTGGTTTATATTCGCAGTGCTCTTGTGTTTGGTTGTCAAACCATTTTGCAGAGTATTCTGGCTCTCTAGTTTCTTTAATATACTTAATATGTTTATGAGTTACTTAAAGCTGTGCCTTCTTTATAAGATTAAGAAAGATGAAATGATCCTGGAAATTCCTGGACTTGTCTTTATCAATAAACCTAGTAAAGAGAGTCTTAAAACAAAAGCAGTATTTTCTGTGCCAGAGACCATCATTTGTAAGTGTGTATGTTTGCTTCTTATTCTCAATGTGTCACTGAACTTAAAAATTCATAATAAGCAGAGCTTTTTCCAAGGTTGAAATAGATATGGGCTTGAAGATCCCATAGCCGTTTGTCCTGCATAGCTGGTAAACTGTTGGTGAAAATCCCCCTTCCAGTCTGGCAGTGCTTGGAAATAGCTGGAAATCATTCAAATTCCCATGGCAGTTTTGAAAGATAACTGTGACTAACTTACGTAACTGGTCCGTTTTTGGGGGAAAGCTGCGGTTTGCCATCTCGACCCTCCTTTAGCGGCTGGAGTTGAAGGGTGAAAGAGCTGTGTGTGTCTGGCACAGCACAGCATTGCAAGGCTGCCTTGCAAATACTGCATATCTCTTTAAGAGAAGTTGAGTTCTGTAAGCTGTTACCCAACCAATCTATTTTTTTATCTGTTTTAATGAGAAAGGGGAGCTCTAAAATTGAGTGTTAATAACAGCTAGAAGTCAGCTTCTCAAATCTTGTTATAATTTCCTCACTTTTTTTTTTATTTGTAAAAGATGGTTTGGCAGGTATTTCAGGAAAATTCAGGCTAGAAACAGTCAGCCAGATTCTTCTTTCATTTACTCTTAAATATATATTCTGAATAACTCTGCAAATATAGGTGCGATTACTGTAGATTTACAGTAACTCATAGAGAGTCAAATACAGCCCGACATTTATTACATATAGCAGACTGGACGGTATTGTAGACTTTACTGGGATAAGTGGTAAAGCATTGGATCCAGAAGTTGAATGACATAAAATTGTATTACAGAAGGTGTTTGCAAAAAAGCAAAGAAGTTAAAAGTTGAAATGGGGGAAGATGAGGCGAAGTTTCAGATGTGGGACCCAGCACTGCATATTAATAGATAAGATTGTGTATAAATACATGGATCTGCACAACAGACAAAACTGCAGACGGACTGTTGGACTGGGTCCTTATTTACTATTCCTGTCTCTTTTCTCTTCTGTTATTCCTAAGGAGCTCAGGATCTTTCTCTGAATCATTAAAAGGGTTGAATTTCTTTATTTTTTTCAAGTCTCACAATATTCGGTGTATATTTGTTATTTAAAGCCCCATCTTCTGGAATCTGGTGAGAATCTCGCCTTCCATTTAAAACAAACCAAGAATTAGAAATTTTCTAGCTCTCATGTTTCTAGATTAGAGTTATGAAATACTTCCCAGATGTATGTATAAGGTTCAGACCAAAAGCCAGTTGATTTGTTGCCTCTCTAAAACATTTCATATTTTTAAGTTGGTGACAGTTTTTGAACATTCAGTTTGAAATCCTGAAACTGTTTTTTCTTCTATCCGTTAGTACTTCAATGCGGATGTTTTTTAATTGGATGTTCATGTTTTAAACTTTAAACGGAGGTTACAAATGAGGCTTTATCTGTGCAAAAAGAAGAACTAGTTTGTTTTAAAGTTAAACCACTTTCAGGGCAAATTAACATTTGAAACTCCAGATTTTGTAAGACGTGTATCTGCCCCAGTAGAGGAAAGCACTTAAAAGATGCTTAATGAATTTCCTAAAATAGGCATATTTTCCTAAGTCCTGATTATCCTATTGGTTATTTCCCCCAAAAGCACGATGCATGAATATTTTCAGTAAGGGTAGGATTTCTTCGGGACATACACAAGAACTGTGTGTGTCTTAAAGCGAGTAATTACTTGCAAATACAGATGGAGTCTTTGGAGATCTGAAAGTCTGCCAGTTCACATCTGCCTATATTTTTTTTAATGTGTGTGTATATATATATATATTTATAGCCAGAAGATACTGACATCTTCACTGCTGTGGTCTTTGTATCTGCAGACAGTGCTCTCTGCAGCTAAAAATACCGGTGGACGTTTAAGTTATGGTAGACCATCGATGTTGTGGGCTTCACAGTGGTAAAGCTCACCTGGTAGGAGTGAGCTGCAGATTGTGCTCTGCGATATTTAAGTACCGTCCAGGCATAATAGGGCCGACACTGAGGCACAGGTGGGTGGATGATTTCAGTTGATGTAGTCTGGCACTGCAGATGTAGCGAGAATTGGAGAGAGTACGAGTTGGGGACAAGGCACAGGGCTGAGAGTTAGGAAAGCTGAGTTATATTCCCGGTCCATCAGAGCTCTGTGCTGGGCAAATCAGTTGCCCGTTGATGTAGCCAAGTTGTTTGGGTCAGCGTGGAAATTTTTAGCTGTTGTTTGAAGAGAAGGTTTGAGAGCTTCCTGAGGAAGGATTGCAGGAGATTGATTGAGGTGGCACAGCATGAAGAGGTAACCTGGCTATGTATGGTTTGGTTTTGTACAACGAGGGCAATGTGCATTTATTTCAGGGAGAATAAATTTAGAAATGTTTCTGTTCATTTCTTTTATTAAAAATTCAAATGTTAACTACTCCAGTGGGGGTAGAGCTAATAAATGTTGGCATCACAAGAGCTGAGGTTGTGTCAATGTACAAATTGAGACCTCTGGTTTTCAGAGTACTGCTAAATTTGAGGTGTGTCTACTCATAGACATCATTTCTGCTTTCCTCCATGGGTGGATGTTCACGCTCCAGGTTAAGAAAGCCATTTGTGTAAAATACAACCCATGTACCTTTATTCTGGATTAACAATGTCTGTGCACCTGAGCTAATCGGGAAGAACAGAGGTACCAAAAGTTTTAACTGAGGCACTGCAAACTGGCTATGAATACTTCATCCCCTTTTCTCCCTAGCCAATAGACAGTTGAGGTATAGTTTGATTTTTCTGAATAAACTGAAATAGGCCTCTCTCAAAGAAAACCTAGGTGTCCATACCAGGGGGCTGTACAGCTTTCAGTGCTGCTGTTTTAAATGCTGCTACAAGTTTGTGTGTAAAGGCCCAAGAGAGTTATGGTGAAGCTATTAGAAGGGGAAGTGATTTTTTTCTTAGACTGATTAAAATTCTTTGGGCTTTCTGTTTGTTTGTTTTTAAACACCTATTTAGCTTTTAATTAACATTTAAGAGAAAGGAAGCTGGTTAAATATTCAATACCTCCTCCCTTTCAATTAAGGTAGAACAGTACACAACGCATGATGAGGCCTCTGGGAAGTATGGAAAAACGGAGAAGAGCAGGCTCCTGATTATCATTTTCAGGGGGACTGGAAAGGTGAAACCCATCTGATTATTATTACTGTTAACAATAATAATGTTGAGGCTTTTTTTGAACATCAGAAAGCAGTTTAAAAATGCAGTTATTCTTTAAAACTGTATATGCTGGGTTTTGCCTTTAAATACCTTCACTTTTCCCATCCTGTTCTTTACTTATTTCAGGGTCAAGGATGGGGGATTTTCTAAAAAGGCTTTTCGGTAGCTTAGTAGGGAGGTTGCAGATGCTGGAGAAATTATTCTTCATGCTACATGCCCTTATTTTCTTTTTGATGCCGTTCTTTCAGTACCAGCAAGTCAGCAGCCTCAAACCTTACGGCCCTGAAAGCTCAACCGAGCAAGTGGGAAAGAGCTATGTTGCTGCCATGCTCTGTGCTAGGATCTAGTCTCTTCCCCTTTTTCTTCCTCCCCCTTGAAAAATCCAGTTACCTTCTGTTTGTGAGTCTTATCCCTCAAAATTGCACATAAAACATTCAGAAAAGAATGCCTCAATTAAAGAAATTGATTGAAAAAAATATACTAATATTTATAATTCAGTAAATACCCTTCCTAAACCTGAATTCCTTCTTTTTTATTTTATGTACTGTAATTTATCTAACAAAATACTTCGTTAGCAATCCTGTTTAAAACAGAATTATGTTAACTAAAAAAAAAAAGACCATGTTACATTATGGAAACACCTCAAACCACTGTCCAAAAGGTGATGTGTTTTAAACTTGCTATTTCTTTTAGTGTGGTGAGACAACTTGCCTGTAGAAAATACTTTTTTGTATGATATTTGATATAAACAATTATTTTTTTTAATCATTGTGTTGCGTAAACAGATTTTTGAAATGGAATTGCTGGCACCAGATACCAGTTATGTAAATGTACATGCCTGAATGAGTGGTTGCCTTTTTTTATTTTTTTAAAAGAACGACGAGCTAGCAGATGCTAAAATACACAGCCATTGGATATATTTCATATACTATGACTTCAAGGTTTACTGGATATAAGAATACATTGATTTTTAAAAACAGAAATAAATGTTTTGCAAAAGATTTCTGACTGCATATAAAACAAGACTTTCCAATGCAACTTTTAAATTAGCTTATTGTGATGACCTACTATCAAATGCATGATGACAGTATGAGTTTTTTAAGTAGCTGCTGTCTTATCTGTTGTGTGGTGACTTATTCAGTGCTAGGGCTTTTTATTTAAAAAAACCCAAATCCCAAGATATGTCCTTCACTATTCTTTCTTCCAAATACATAAACACATGAATAGCTTTATATGTAAATATGTCTTGTGATTACCCATCAGTAGAGTTAATGATGTGTATTTACTGTCTGGACTAAACCAAAAATTAGTCCAATTAGTTCAATAATTGGTTATTTACCAAATATTTTCTTAATTATTGAGAGTCCTTTTCTACTTCAGCTGTAAATAATAGAAAATCTCCCATTAATTTTAGCTAAAGTGGTGTTTTTTCTTTTAAAAACATTTTTTCATGGCTTTTTGTTTCAAAACCCTGTTCATAGAAATTAGAGGAAAATTTCACAGTTCCAGCGGATAATGAAAATAACACCTTCTGTCAGAAGGTTCATATTTAAGTCAAACTGTCATCCAGGTGAACTTAACACCTTGTGAAGATTGATTTTATTTGTAAAGGAAAAAGGCTCAAAGAAGTAGATTGCATGTATCTGGAAATAGTAAAATTCTGTTATCTAGAAAATACTTTACTACTATATGATTAAAAGTTCTGTGAGCAACCTAAAGCACAAGTCTCTGAATTGATTGACCTCAGAGGTGTATCCATGAGATGCAAATATCACTAATGTCAATTTTATCTCAGCTGCATATAATTTATATCCAGTTACAACAAGCCTGTGCCATAGAGCTCTAGAAGATGATAAAGAGCTGATGAAGGCAAAGAGGCTGGTGCAAAAAGGATTTTGCCTGTGGATTTGGGAACAGGGTCCTGCCCAGCTAGATAGCATGAACTTCCCATTGTGAAGAGGGGAGATGAGACTGTAGAGAAAGCTGTACCCTGTTCTCAGCTCGTTCCTAGTAGTTCCCTGATAAGAGCATCTTCAAGAGGGGTTAGAGTGAAAGCAGGGATCAGTTCAGCAGACGACATGTAAGAGGAGTGCTCCTAGGTATGGAGGAGACATCAGGTCTTTGTGCAGGAGGCCGTGGTGTAGGTAATACTTTACTAAACTAGAAGCAAATACAAATCCTGCAAACGTTTGTGCTACGCACACAGATATTTGTAGATAAACCTCAATCTTACTCTTTCTGTTTGTTTTTTTTTTTTCCTTTTCACTCTAGATTCTCTGAAGCAGTTGCATAGTAAGGACAATACTGATGAAAAGAAGTATCAGTAAATCAATAACTTTTTTCTTTCTCCTTTTTAAGACGAACACACACAAGAAACCAATACACCTCATTCATTAAAGAAGGATGTAGAAAACATGGAGAAAGGTAAAATAAATAAGGGCCTCTTATGTTATAAAACTGCTCTTTGTTTTAATAGAATATGAGGATAATAGGGGGCACTTTTGTTCTGCACCATATTTTAAGCTTGTCAAGTAACATATGAATAATATATGGACCTTTGGGTGGATATAATTGAGATTAATGCATATATATCAATCAATACATGACA
>NW_009646338.1:68512-75382 GCF_000708025.1 Charadrius vociferus | reverse complement strand
AGCTGGATGTCTATTCTGATGTATATTTTATTGGTTTTGATAACATTGAATACAGTGAGGAGACAGAAACATGTCTGGGGCTTCCTGGGATACGGTGATGGTGAGGATCTTAACCAGCTTCTTGGAAGCTTTTGAAGGCAGGCTACTTCATAGTCATCTTTAGGTGGTTCTAGCTGATGCTGGAGAATTGATTTGGCCTGTGTTTGAGGAGTAGAAAGACCTGTTTGGATTTTTCCTCTTGAGATAGGCTATTTGAGATGGCCCTTTCACCACGGCTGATGAGCAGAGTGCTACCCCAGGGGCGATGGAGTGTGCTGGGCATGTGTTAAATAAAAGAAAACAAAATTGACGATTAGTAGGGTTTTCATGAAGCTGCCAGAAAGTTGAACTGCATGCACAGGGATAGGGGAAAAAAAACTTGATTGAGGCCTTTTGAATTACACTGGCAGCAACAGGGGAAAGCGTGCTTCCAGGAGAAATCCCACATAGATCAGGACAAGGTAGAAGACACAGTAAGGGCTCTCTAACATGCAATGAATGTAGCGTTACAGAGCTGGAGTGATCAGGGCATCTCTATTGCTCTCTGCCTGTCTGTAACACAGCACCACACAGAGATCAGTACTGTTGTGCAGGTTTCCCCATGCCTGGCTGTCATGGCTCTGCAGCTGCCTGCCCAGACAGTCCCCCCAGTTCAGTATTAAATGAAAAGGAAAAAGCGTGTTTGCACCCACCTTTTGCTTCTTCATGAAGTCCGAAGGAGGTCTGACAGCATCTCCATTCAATATTTTCCTAACGTTGATGATGTGAGTTTTTTTTAAACTCTGCTTTTTAAAACTCTTAATTTTTGTCCTTGATTTCCTGTGAGACTGTATGTGGATGGAGCACTGTGGAGTTACCTGACTCACAGTAAGCCCAGATAGATACATTAAAACCTTCCCAGACTAATTGTCAGGCTCTTCTGCCATTTGCTAACTTCTCTTAACTCCTGCGTAACTGAAATGTTTGACCAGCCCTCAATGCAAAATGCCCTCATACTGGTTTATTATAGTTTCTTGAAGAGTTCAGAAACTGTTTTGTTAGTTCTCCTAGTTCTTTCATTAAAAACTCCAGGGACAAAACCCAGTATTGCCAGTATCCCTGAAGTAAGTCAGTCAACCAAAACCCACTGCTGCAAGCTGAGGAACGTTGCACCTCCCTGGATTGCAGGAAAAGGTGGAAACACAGACAGCATTTTCCTATTATTTAAAGAAAATACATTTTTTCCCCTTTCTGTAGCATTGTATAGGGTAAGTTCAGGGAAGCATGAAAGCGTGAGGACTCTGGGAATGACTCCATCTTTAGCCCAAATATCGAAAGATGTAGACAGCTTCATAAATAAAGCAGATGAACCGTCTGAGGTGATACAGATATTAATGAAAGGAGGATAACCTCATCCTTCAGCATAAATTCAGTCATTGCTTGGGTTTGGGAGTGAGGTAATTTTCAAATAATTTGTGTAGATCAAAACACTGATGTGTGGTATTGGCGAAATGGCATCTTGGAGTTTTGCCATTCAGGTCACTCATTTATCCTTTTGTTCTTCTGCAGTAAAATTAATTCTCTGTCATTGCCATGTAAATAAACATTGTGATTAAACCACATGAAATACAATTCAAATAAAAGTAAAGAACGCATACGGCTGACCAAGGAAGTGGTGACTGTGTATGCCAGCTTGAAAAATATGTGGTTTCAATGTACCTCAAAGTAGTGGTCAATTATATTCAGGATTAAAATAGAAAACAGATAATGTGCTATAAACAATATATACAAGTGACCATAAAACCTATTTACAGATTTAGATTTACCAAAAAATGACCCCTCCTCCGCATATAATAAAACAAGAAAAAGGGTCTTTGTAAAGCAAATAAGTGTAAAATCCAAGATAAGTGTGATATGTCCTCTAGAGCAGTATATGTTCTAGCAAAAGAGATGGGGTCTGTTCCAGGCTCTTGCTGCCAGATGGGGCTGCTGCTTTAGTTCAGGTATTGAGAAACCTGGCAAAACAAGTATTTTCTAAGTTACTAACTGCCTGTGGTGGTATTGGATTGGGAGGAGCTAGAGAGAGGTCAAACTAAAGGAAGGTGGAAATAAAATTAAAATGGTATTGATGTATTTATCATGGCTTGGAGACACCTGAGGCTGTAGGAGGGAGCGAAGAGAAGGCAGGTAAGAGGCTTTATATCCCAGTCTGGCTCACTGCAGCATTGGGTTGACTGGCCATGGGAACTGGATCTCTGTCCCATCCTTAAAGCTGCTGAGGACAGGAACACACTGCCAGGGTAATTCTCACTCCCACAGGTAGGGGTGGTTCTCCCTATGCTTTGCACCATCTGTGGGTGTGAGGAGTCTTTGGCTTTTAAGTCTGCTCAACCTTTTTTAAAAAGGAGAAAATTAATCTCTGTTTCAGCAGGGAGCCAATGTGTGAGATGTGGAAGGTAATGCTGTGTTTCTCTAGAAAATGCTCCTGTCGGGTTACCTGGAGTTGACTTGAAAGTCACATTCTTTTGGGTCTTGCCTTTGGAACTGAGCGAATTTGGGGCATTACACATTAATAGCATCAAACTACCACCCACAGCAGTGCTATGCAGTGTTGTGTGTAAATGCTATTTGGTTTCCATGTTCTCCTCATGGAAATCACTGTTAAATGAGAACTGATATTATTTGCAAACTCATTTAGCAGTGCTATGCTGCATGCTTCTCTGTGGCTTCTTGTACCTGCTTGAAATGTGGCCTGTGATACTTTATAAAACAGCAGACCTTGTCTTCTGCTGTTTGCACCTTTATTTTTTATATTGCTGTTGTACTTGAAAACTGCAGAAGTTTTCCTTTGCCTGTAAGATCTCTCAATGCAGAGATCACTTGAAGAAAATCAAAGAATTTGCTGTCCTGTGCATGGTGACAGCATGTTCTCCCAGAACCCTCTGCTGGTTTGTACCTTTGGTGTCAGCTGGCACACATTTTGTCCTGCTGCATTTAACAATGTGATAATAAAATGGCAGAGATGTAGTCTGAAAAGTTAAAGTATTTAATTTTGTGTTAAGAAAACTATTGAAATATTCATATATTTTCTCTTGGGTATTGCTCATAGCTTTGTCTGTAAGCATTCAGACTCAGATAAATGCTGCTGGAAAAAAACGCTATCCTTACCATTAACACGCCATTTCCACTGTGACCTTGGACATTTGCAGTGCAGGACTGAGCAAGATCTCTGAGCTATTTGTTCTGAGAGGTGATGAGCCTGTGAAGAGGCAGTCAAGAGGAAAGTGTTGAGAAGAGAAGGAAAATTTCTCCATATAGCCTACTTGGAGTGAAACTGGAGGATCTCAATAGTAGCTAGTGCAGATCTATCAGTCTTTAGTGACCAGGACAGGAGTGGTCATCTTTTTATACTGCACGGCTTTTTGGGGGGCTAGGAAGAGAGGAATTGCAAACCTGCTTTATTTTTGTTGGCTTCTTTTTCTGGTCGAGTTGGAGTAGAGGGAATAGGCTGAAAACTTCTGTGGGCATTTACTTGAAATCTGAAGAAATTTATTAAGATAATGTCATCATATGTTTTTCTGTGTGGCTGTGCTGGATCCTGATGGTTTCAGCCTGACACATTTTCTCACTCTTTCTTTTTTTTTTTGTTGCTATTTTCTTGTTGTCCTAAAGTGCCCCCTTGCCTTTTAAACAACTTTTGCTCATCATTCAGAGAGGGCAAAATTCTTGTGTGAAAGAGGAGGACAGAGCTCTGCCCCCTTGTACTTTTTCCTAGCCCCTTCGTATGCCCACACTTGATGGGGACGTGTCCCCTTTTCCCCCAGGCAAGGTACATCCTTCCTCTCCACTGTATCGTGCCATGGCTGCTCACTGCCTTCCTGCTTCTGCTTTTGGGGTTGAGAAGTTGTGGCAAGGCTGTGCGGCTGGTTTGGGAGTGGGTGAGCTCCCAGCACTGCGGCAGCACACAGAGTATTAATAGGAGCTGCTCGTTCTCACCTGAGCTTGAATCCTTCCATTGCAATTTAGGTATTTCTGTGACTCCCATTACTGTGCTATCAAAGTATCCCACAGTCATTTAATCCATTAATCCTCCCAACACACTTGGCAGCTGAAGCAGTGCTATTATTCCTGCCTTAGTGGTGATAAAAGGAGGCGTGGAGAGACACATGCATGGAGTCCAGTAGAGCAGCTATTGAACACAGGCTTCCAGAGTCCTGGGCTAGTGTCCCAGCAACCAGGATGACTATTTAACTCTTCTAATTGATTAGTTTTAAATAAACCATTTTAGTTGCCTTGGCCTTTTAGTGCCCTTCTCAAAGCTCTGGGTGTTGAGGTGCTCCATGCTGTCTTCTGTTGGCATTCACCTTGCTGCTCCCATGGTCCAGGACAGGTCTCCCGGATCAAAATGATGTTGGTTGGAATGGGTTTTCTTTCCTCTTCTATTTAATAGTCCATCAGTGCACCCAGGTCTCCATCATGGAACTCGCCAAGTTATTTGCTTCTTGTCAATAGTTTTGTTTATATTTTTCTGTCTTTTTCCCAACCTCCAACAGCAATGTTACAGAACACAAACCAGCAGTTCGTCTACCAAATGAAGTTTTGTCTGAAATGGTTACTGAGGAGGAAAAGAAGGAAAGGAGGAGCTACTGGAGCTGGAAGGCTGGCCTATGCTGTAACCCGGCTTTCTAGGATCTGTCTTTCAAAGTTTTTTTTCCTTCTGAGTTCCATGTCACTGTTTATGGAGCTTTAGTCTGAGTTTTGTTCAAAGCTGTCAGCTCTATGTTACAAACTACAAATCAATCCCTGCATCCTTGAACGCTTTCTGTTCTCACATATTGGACATCCCTATTGATGTCAACAGATTTATGCCAAAGCAAAGAAGAACAGTTTTTGCTTTTCTCTTCAGTGTTGGTAGAAGTTTAACTAATAACTGCAGAGTCTGGCCCATTGAGAAAAACCCTGTGAGAATGCACGCTAGCGACAGAAACTTAGCAGCCTACATTTGCTAATTGGGGAAGTAGCTGAATCTGATTTTTCAACAGTTTTTCTGTTGTCTACAGTGTTTCCTACTAGAGAAGAAGTTGTTAGGCATGCTTTTTAATTGGGTGAAGGGCTTTGTACTGCTTCAAAATTACTCAGTAGTGATTTGGTTTGATTTAATTTGATTTACATGAATTCTGCTGTGTGGTCTCTGTTTTAATTACTGCATCTACTTTTTTCCCCTTCTTTTAGATAATTTTCAAGATCAAGATTTTGAAGCGGGAACTGGCATACAGAGAAGAAATGGTACAGCAGCTACAAATTGTAATTTTGCCTTCTCTGCTAAAAATGTTATGAACTGTCGCTTTATGTTTTTTAAATGCACTCCTCAAACTTTTCCTTTGTGAGCCATGCAGATGTACTATTATCGAGCTCATATTACCTTATACTTAGCAAGACGTAAGCATGCAGTTCTCAGCTGGTTTAGAGTCTAATTACCTGGAGATTTACTTTCATACAGTAACCAGATGGGTCTTCATGTTTCAGCTGAACGAAATGTGTTGACTCAACACTGAGAGGTGCTTCTTCGGAGAGAAACGTGAGGGCTGAATTAGTAAACCTTAAATAGTTAAATGTTTCTACGTTGTACGAGTTGCCAAGGGGTGTATTTCAGCCCTCAGTAGGGAACTGGTATGAGGCCAGCTTCTCCCTGGCAAATAAACCTTAGGATGTGTCTTTTTCAAATTTCAGCTACTAGAAGAAGTGCTTAACTCAGCAGTAAAGGATCAAGTTGTGAAAACACATTTCTGTGCAGGCACACATTGCTGTTTGGTTTCTTGCTTGTTATTTTAAAATTAAGAGGGATTTTGTGTATGTGTGTGTGTGTTAGTGAAACTCTAGATCATTGCATACAACTGTGCTGTTTTGAAAACTTGACATACTTAATCCAGTACAAGCAAGGGGTGGAGTATGTGAAGCTGTTTCTTACTCAGGTACTGCTTAGTGAGGTTTTAAGAGCAGGGCATCGTAACAAATGGGAGGCTATCAACTAATGCTTGTTTTGCTAGTGCTTTTTCTGTGATCAGTCTGATGTTATTCAGCAGGGGCTTTTTGAGGCAGGCTTGCCAAATATCATCACTTACCTGAATCAGCCCTGTGCTCGAGCATCTAAATTTTCCTTGTGCTTGTCACAGACCCTGATGCAGCCTTCTGGTACTGTCACTGAAATTGAGAATAAACTCCTTAACACCAATGTAGTATTAAGAAGCAGGCGTTCTCTTTATTGCAGTGCTGGATGCACGGGGGATGCACTCTACCCAGTGTGCATACAACAGCTTCTAGCTAGACCCTATTTATTATGATGTAGGCTTTACATATTTATGACAATTATACATATGAAAATTATTTCATTACCCCCTCCCAGCCACACGTGCACTTTCTTCCTTAACGGTGGTCCTGAGAGTCCTTGGTAGTTTCTTTTCTCTTCTTGAAGGGACCGCCTTGTTATTCTTTGGGCGAGCTTTGTGCTCCGTCCCACAGATTCCTTTCATATCAGTCTCGTAATTGTGCACTTAACCTCCTAGACTGACTTGTACTAGCCTCCCGCTCTGGCCTTGAGTTACAGTCCATGCTGCCTGAGTTCTTTGCAGTTATCTCTTTTTACATTATTTCCATTCTGTCTACAATTTAACCATTTCGGCACCTGCCTGAAAACCCAATTTTGTATCAGTACTGTCATTTTCTAATTGATGGGTAAGACATAAAAATAAAGCTGAAGGCCAGGATTGTCAAACTTGTGCACCTATGTTTAGAGGCATTTAGGAGTGGCCTTATTTTTAGAGCTGCCGAAAATTCCTGCTCCCTGTTCCTGCT
>NW_009646338.1:64774-68492 GCF_000708025.1 Charadrius vociferus | reverse complement strand
ACTTCAGAGATTTGAATGAGAGATGGAGGGTCCTTGAAAGATGTTGTTTATGGAGGAAATTCAAGTCCAGAACATCTTTGGAGATTTTTTGCTGCTGGTCTCCACTCTTTTTTTTTAAATGCATCCAGTTTTTACTGTGTTCCCCTTTGTCTCCTGATGCCAGGCAGGGAGTTTGGCTTGATCTGTGAATTGCATTGTCACAGAAGATGGTAGTTAGGATGTCATCCTGAGAAGTACTCATTTCAGCCTTTTTTTCCTATGTCAGCTGAACTTGGAGCGAACTCACTCTTCCTGCCAGGGAGAGAATGGATCATCTCCGACATTCACTTTGTGGCCCGGTTGTGAAGTTGTTACTGAAACTGGATATCCCAGACCTCCAGCGAGCCAGCTGTGGTGTTTTTTCTGATTTACATGAAGTGGAGTAATCACAAGGTTCAGTGTAGTGCTTTTTCTTGGGCAGGAAAAGAAATACGATCATGTAATTCACACCATTTTCACTTACTGATGCATGCTACAGAAAGACTTAATAGTCATTTAATCATTAAACAGGGCTGCCCAAATGTACTTACAGAGACTAGTTTCAACATTTAATGTACTGCACCAGCAATTCAGGACCTCTTCACTCACTGAGGCTGCCTGAGTTTAATTGTTATTAATAGAAATGTTGTCAAATCATCAGTAAGTCTTTATGCTCACATTTGGGTATCCCTCCTGATATCGGTGAGGAAGATTGTGTATCAGTGAGACCAATAAAAGGATGTTTGCATATGAAGAACAGAGAGACTGCTGCAAATAATGAGTGTGTTTGTTGAAGCTGGGTGCAGAAATCTTCATTGATCTTTTGGTTGATAACTGAAATGGAGTGATGTGATACTTTTGATGTGATAATCCCTGAAGTTACTTTGATTCATACATGTGAATATATTTTGTATAGTTATATGTAGAATTAAGATTAATGAGCTGAACATGCTAACAATAGAACTCCTTTGGCCTTCTTGGGTTTTGGCATGGATGAATTAAATCTTTTGGTGCAGAATACACAAAAAGCATGGTTACTTTTGATTATTTTTTTTGTTTGTTTGGGTTTTGTTGTTTTGTTTTTTAACAGGCGTAGGGGTTTTTGTTTTGTATGTACCTGGGACACAATACTATTGCTTTAACAGAGCTGCCTACACCTAATACTTTTGTTGACCAAGTGCAAAGAGAAAAATAGAAGTGTTTAATGCATACTCAGATTTTAATTTTACTTACAGCTTCATAATCCTTTGTAGGATTAAGCTCAAAATTTACTGGTATAACTAGCCCCAGAATTTGGCTTAATTGCATTTTTTATTTTAGAAACAATATAAATGCCCAGAGTCAGTTTCTTTTGGCTCTTCTCACCGCTGAAGGAATATACAACTTAAATTAGTCCTTCCTGAAGACTGGTGCATGATCATTAAAGGCATTTCTTGTAACAGTGGGTACCAGAGGCAGGTTTTGCCCTAACGATGGTTTCACTCACCTTGAACTGGAATTCTTCAAACTGCATAACTGAGTAGTCAGACTTTCAAATAAACTGCCTTGGCATGTTTGATGTGTCAGAGGAATACACCAAGCTGAAGCTAAGCATGAAATAATTAACCAAATATAATTATATTTTAAAACTGTATAGTATGAACACCCACTGTAACCTGACTGTTAGACAGAAAGGACTGCTTGAAGGTAGTGCTTCATGCCCAGCCAGTACTGAACACTGAACATAATGCTTTTTTCTCCCAGTTCTTGGGTGACGGTGGGTGGGACACCCAGGCTGGCGTGGGCTGTGGTTGCCCTCTGCCGCTCCCCGGCCGTCACTGCACCTGCGGCGGCTGACAGGGACAGGGGTTAATAGTCTTCATTAACAGCCTCAGATAAAGCAGTGTTTAATCAATGGGCTTTTATTTTAATGCTTTGTCCGCTCCGGATTATTAAAAAATTATTTTATAGCTTCCTGAAAGTCAGGAGCAAGGCTCATATCATTGGGAAAATGGGGGGTGGTCCTGTTCTGTTACATCCTCTGCCATGGATGTTGACTTCTTTGGACATAACCTGGCTTGGTAGGTAGCTGGAGCAGTGGGATGCTGTGCAGCCATCAGCAATTTCTGTTGAGAAAGGAGTTGGTCAGAGTGTCTGGAGCAGCTACCAGGAAGTATCGTATCCTGTTTGTGCCAAGCTCTTGGCCAACTGATCATCATATTTAACAAGAAAATGGATCTTAAATCACTGAATGCATTTTTCTCTTCTTCCTCCTTCAAAGTGCTGTCTCCCAGATTGACTAAGTACAGTGCGTGTACTTGGAGGTCATATGTAAAATATGGATTTTACATATGGATTCAGCCATGGATCATCTGGCTTCTCTTATTAAGCTGTACAGGGGCCACTGAGAAGAAATCTCTGTCCAGCAGGCTGGGGTAAATTCTAACATGGCACATGTGGTACAGCCTCAGAAGAGCTCACCTGCCTTTAGAGTTGTCAATTTCTATTCAATTTGACCGGAATTCATCTGTCAGGACAGCCCAGCCAGCTTAACAAAGTACTGACTCAACTCCTGCTTGAGACTCTGTATCTGTCTGATATTGTCTTCTGAGCAACTGTGTTAGTGGATCAAATTTAAAAAGCATGAACTTTCTTCCTAGCTGCCTGGTGGGAGAAAAATATCAGAGGCAGCATTCCCAGCATGACGATTTTTATCCTTTGATGTTTTTGTGAACCCCTCTAAAACATTGCCACAGAGAAGTAGAGCACCATGCAGCAAATTTAAGCTTTTGCAAACAGACTAGCTTTTCTTTATTTCCTTTCAGGGGTCCCTTACAAGTAGTTTGTAGGTTCCCAGGAAGTGCTGACTGCAGTTGTAACCTACCCGTCAGGAAAAGCTAAGATAGTGTTCGTCACACTTTGTGGTGTAGATAACGAAGATCAGGTAGTGATCAATCACACTCATTTTACATAGGGATAAAAGGCAGCGGGTCTTTGAGATGTGTTAGAAATGTGAATTACTCAGGCAGTACCTTGTCTTTCCAGCTCAAGTGGAAAATGTTGGGTTTTTAAAAATTTATTTATACTCCCCTTAGTATAAATAAATACTTGGGCCCAAACCATGACAACTGACTTCCTCCTCACTAGCCTAACTTTGGGCTAACGTTCAGAGTTCAGAACTGGATCCAGCTGGAACTCCTCTGATGTTCAGTGGCCTTCTACTCTCAGTGCTGCTTTGAATCAACTCTGTTCTTCAGAGGCAGGCAATAAAATAAATCAGGAACTATCTACCTGAAAAATTGATTTCTATCTCTGCATTGTTTTTCACCCTGATCTTTAAAGATTCACAAGGAGCGTTTAAAAGAAGAAAAAATCTACCTTGTGGTAATGTTGGTAGATCATCAGAGGTATGAGATCATGTTCCTCTGGGTCGTACTGTAATTAAGAAAAGCACCAGTAGGTTTAATTCCTATTTTAAGTTGTATATGGAAAGTAGGTGCTTTGTACAACTAATGTATTCATTACACAAACAAGGAATATCCACATTTTTGTGTGCAGAGACCTTGGTCACTGCATGCCTGTCACTCTATATTCAAAAAGTGGAAATAGGAAATCACAGCACTTTATTGGGATTTCTGTTTTGGTCCTCCGCTTAAAGTGGTCAAGCTAGATTGATTGACCTTGACAAGAATGTTAGAGGCAAACATCGGTACAGCAGAAT
>NW_009646338.1:60482-64759 GCF_000708025.1 Charadrius vociferus | reverse complement strand
TGAGCTGCATCTTGTACTGAAGTGCCTGTCCACCGACACCCAGTTAATAACAGGTAAAAGAGCATTTCTGTTTACTGTTTCTTGCAGACTCCAAGGCAGATGTCATTACCTTGTCCCCCCCAAACCAGAGAGGGGTTTATATATTTTCTCATTAATTTCTTCTTCTGTGCTTTAGCAGTTGGGATGATACTGCAGGTCTGTTTCTATATGTTCTGTTATCTTAATTTGATTTTTGGTGGAGTTCCTCTCCAGATTTAGTGGTACAAATTGGGAATATGTCCTTTTGATGCCAAAGGTAGCACACACATCCCTGGCTGTGTACAGAAAAGTTTGTTTGCCACTGTCTTCTTTTTTAAGACAGGTGAGCAAAACTTGTATCTTGATAATGCATTTGGGTATGCCTTGGGTTAATAGGATGAAGCTGTGCTTCTTTCTCCAGTAAATTAAAATGTTAAAGAAAAGGAATGCCTTGTGGAATTAATGGTTATCAAAAACAGAAGTAAAAGCTTCCTTTCCTTTAGAATCTACAGAAATTCTCATAAAAAATGTATGCATGTGTACCAGAGACCCACAAGCCAGCCTCTGCTACTGCCTGTGTGCAGAATCCTTTTTCTATGGTATTAGTGTGCTCCAGTACTTAAAAATACATAGGGGAGAGACTGCATAGTCCAGCCATGACTCTCTGTTGCCTTGCATCCTGTGCAGACTGGTACGCTGCCTTGAGCACATGCCACTATCCACCTGGGAGGGAAGAGTCTCTGAACTCGGCCCACACAGCTATAAATGCTTTCACAGGGCAATAGCGAAGACTTGTGCTCTAGGGCAAGCCATTGGCATTTTCATTCCTCCTCCATCTATCAAAGGCTCAGTGCGTGCTTTTTTTTCTCCTTAATACCACACATCATTCTATCCAGAAGCACCATGTGTGCAGAGACTGTAGTTTTCTAGTGGCAGTTCAACTGAACATCTACCTCCTTCCCTGCATAAATATGCTTTGCATTTGGAAGGGCTGTCTTGGCTAGATGACGTTCTGACTGAGGTCTCAAGTGCACTTTCTGGAAATGAGAATTGTTTAACTAAATACCTGTAGATACACATCAGATAATCGTGCTTTGGGGTACTGAAGATTCCCTCTTCAAGAAACAGAAGTCAGGGTGATGTATCATTGTGTATCCCACCTAGAGATGGAATGCAAAGGTGAAGTCTCCAGAAGAGGATGGTGTACGGAATCTTCTTTGATGTACAAGTGTAGCAGGGTTCAGATATGTGCTTTAGAAATTAATTCCCAATCCTATCCGCTTATCTGCACTTTGGTTCATGTTGCGGAGCAGACTCAGAGCTTGCAAACTGGATTCATTCTGGATGAAGCAAACGAGGATGTGTTCCAGGAATGCACACAGGAGTGTGCTTTAGCTCTTAACAAGTGATCAGTACCCAGGACCAGAGTAGAGCTAGCCTGAAGAAAAAAAAACGACGAGAGAAATGCAGTATGGACCCTGGGTCTTTCTCCTGCACCCTACAGATCTGTTCCCATTGCGATGTATTTCCTATTAATGTGGACTTAGTCATGAGAAACAGATTGCTTGCTACTTAAAATCAAACTATCTGCACTTTGTTATTGCTGGCAGGACTGTCCACCCTTTAAGGGCCACGCATTTGATCTTCGTGCCCATTTGAGTGCCAATCCTATCTTCATCGCAACAGTCATCATGGATGCACAAAAGAGGACTGTATTGTCATGAAGAGCCCTAAATACTATTCCACCACAGCACTGGAGTTATCAAATGCTCTTCCAGTGACAAAAGTCGAAGATGACATTTAACTCATGAAGAAAGTAGTCATTTCCCTATTGAACACCCACCTTTCCTAGTTTAATTTATTACCAGGAGAATGGATCAACCAACACAAATTGAAAAGATGCTGATGTACCAAATATAGCAGAGAAGTGGATTAAGAACAGTTAATTTCTGACAGAATGTACCCTGCTGTATTATCTAGGTCAGTATGGCTTGGGAGATGTCCTATATAATTGGTGGCCATGCAAACCGATGTTGACTGTTGTGAGTGGGAGAGAGGAAGAAAGCAGTTGGTGAAGCATCACGCATCTCAGCTGAAATGTGGCTTATTCAGGCAGTTTGTTTGTGGCTCCCTTTTGAATCTAAACCATGCAAAGGGATGATCAGGTAAACAGTTTCTTTGCATACTTCTCTCTGCTGCAGTTTGGAGAGGAGTTTTCCAGCCTTTGCAAACACCATGCCCTGGAAGGCAGATCTGTTCAAGGTCTTGATGGAGAGGCGAGTTCTGTTTTTTGGGGAGATATGACTGCAAGCTTCCTGATAGCTTTCAGTTTCTGTGAAGGTGTCGTGGTTTAGGGTAGGGGTTATAAGAGTAGTCAGACCGAACACCTGGATCCTGGGTCTTTTCAGGCCATCAGTGGTTTGATCCTCTCAGTTCATGCGCACACATTTCCCTATTCCCAGGGCTGTGGAGTCGGGGAAGCAGTGTGCCCCCGTGAAAGGCTTCTGCTTTCATTCAGCCAGACGGCTCATCTTTGCAGACACTGCTGCTTCCCAGTGCTGCTGCTCTCAATCAGATTGACCTCCTTTCCCGAGAGATGAAAGTGTTAGCTCCTGAGCTGCAGATGCCCCTTTCTTTCCTCTCATCCTGAGCATTCCCTGCTCTTTTCCTTATTAAGGAAGGCAGGGATGGAGAGAAATGACACTGGATACTGCACTTTACACCAGCTCAGAAACACGCTAAGCACAACTCACACAAATGCCCTCACATACTGTAGGCATAAAGTAATTAAAACCACAACAAGGATGCACAAGAATGCATGTTAGGTGTATAGTCAGTGGATATGGATGTAAATTTGCATGCTTCTAATATGTTATTATGTGCGTGGGGCAGGACGCTTGAACTGTGTGCATTTGCCTGTCTGTTCCTTTTGCTGATTGTGCAGCTTAAGGCCTTGCTCCTGACTTCAGCCCAGCCTACTGTAACATATTTGACATTATTTGTGAATATATTCTGGAGTGTCTGACAGCAGAAGCAGGTCACCTCAGTGTGCAGCAATACCTGGGAGTGTAGGGACATAGATTTTCTGATCCCAACCTGAATTCCTCCAATGGTCCTTCCAAAAGGCAGCATCGAAGAATAGTGAATTTGTAGTCACTTGGATTGCTGGCTATGGAGAAATTTCAGAACAATTTAGTTTTGTACATTCTAAAGGCCTAGCATTGAAAAAGAGCAGCCCTGTACTGTATTCCCAGTAGCCAGTGAGCACATCATCCTGCTTCGTTTCTAAATATAACTATGTTCCCTAATATGCCTATATTCTCTGTTTGTCTTTAATTATTTGTTCCACTTCATTGGCTTCCCTCAGATTGGTGCAAGTCAGCAATAACTATTATGAACTTCCTAATTATGGTGATATAAATATGAGAAGTCTCATGCTCTCAACCTGCTATATTTCAGCTGTGCAGAGATGAGTGCTTGTTGCCTGCTGTGTCGCAGACAGCTGATTTTTGTCATCTCAGGTAGCAGAATGGGTGGTGGCTTTATTTTTGCCAGCAACTGATCTAAACAAAACATCGGAAGACAGCTTGTACATTGGATTTTAAGATCTATCTGTTGTTTTAATTTGGGCCATAGAATGGTTTAGGTTGGAAAAAGGACCTTGAAGATCATCGAGTTCCAACCTCCCTGCCATAGGCAGGGAGACCTCTGACGACCAGGTTGCCCAAGGCCACGTCCAGCCTGGCCTTGAACACCTCCAGGGATGGGGCCCTCACAACCTCTCTGGGCAACCTGTTCCAGTGCCTTACCACCCTGTGAAAGTGAAAAACTTCTTCCTAATGTTTAATCTAAACCTGCCCTCTTCCAGTTTATAGCCATTCCCCCTCGTCCTGTCACTACATGACCTAGTAAAAAGTCCTTCCCCAGCTCTCCTGTAGGCCCCCTTTAGGGACTGGAAGGCCGCAATAAGATCTCCCCGGAGCCTTCTCTTCTCCAGGCTGAACAGCCCCAGCTCTCTCAGCCTCTCCTCATAGGAGAGGTGCTCCAGCCCTCGGATCATCCTCGTGGCTCTCCTCTGGACACACTCCAGCAGGTCCATGTCCTTCTTATGTTGAGGACTCCAGAGCTGGATGCAGTACTCCAGGTGGGGTCTCACGAGAGTGGAGTAGAGGGACAGGATCACCTCCTTTGACCTGCTGGCCACAGTTCTTTTGATGCAGCCCAGGATACGGTTGGCCTTCTGGGCTGCGATTGCACAT
>NW_009646338.1:58124-58578 GCF_000708025.1 Charadrius vociferus | reverse complement strand
TCTGCCTCCTCATCCTGGTTGGGCGGTCTATAACAGACTCCTACTACAATATCTGCCTTGTTAGCCCTCCCCCTGATTCTTACCCATAGACACTCAACCCTGTTGTCACCATCATTTAGTTCAAGACATTCATAACACTCTCTGACATATAGGGCCACCCCACCGCCTTTCATTTGCAGGGATTCCAGCTTGGATGTTTCGTTAGTGTCCTGGTTTGAGGTAAAACAGAACCAATTTTGTTCATAACTTTGCTTCTTAGCTGGGCCTCTCTAACAACTGAAATTAACAGCATATTGTGCAGACAGTGTTCACTCTCTCAGAGTGATAAGACCTATGTTTATAGCTGATGCCCAGCCATGGTATGCAGAGAGGACCTTGCTTATACTTATTGCTATAACAACCAAGGCCAACCAACTTTGTTACTTGCCCCGTTGGAGGGTTGGAAGTGGAAAAG
>NW_009646338.1:50855-57711 GCF_000708025.1 Charadrius vociferus | reverse complement strand
CTGTCGGTCCCATCTGGGATCCCCCAGGTCCCCAGTAGCCGATTTGGCCTAAACCACGACAGTTAGTCAAACCTTGGCTTAAAGCAGCGGCTTTGTTTCTGTGTCATTGCAGATTCCCTGTGCAGCAAGCTTGATCAGGAAAGAAAAGCTCAGTGCACACCTCAGCAAAAGCTAAAGGTGAGCTCGTGAAAGAAGAGACTTCATTTGCCTGACCTGTTTTTCTTTGCAGCCATTGCAAGAATTAAGAATCTTTCTGTTGTGCGATGTTACTGATTCTGGTCTAAAAGCTCTGCCTGTGGAGGTGTCGTGCTGTGGTCTAAAGCGGATAACTGACGTGTCACACAAATTACGAGGCTTCACTGGGGTAGGACACAGTGTTGAGAACTGACCATTGGGAAAATCCAGGTCTGAGCATGTGCTTCTACTCTCTGGCACTGGAAAGTGGCATTGAGGTCACGTACCTTCAGTGGAAGGAGGGAAATACCTTAGCATTCACAGTGCAGTAGAAGTTCACACACAGGCAGGTAGGGATGGGTTTTTCTGCCAATAATGGAGCTTCTTCAGCTCCAGGAAAGAGCAGTATGTTTTGGGAGCTTTACAGAACTACATCAATACTGTTTTCTGTAGTTAAGTTTCCTGCAAGTGCCAATTACCCTGTTGCCTACATGCAGGATCTTCCTAAACCCAACACTGCATTTTTCAGGAGTGTTTTTTAGAAGCATTCAGTTAGAAGAAACACTGTCTCCATCATCAGTGGCCTGGGAGATTCCAGTTTTGGGTGCTAAAGCCTTAATATTTAAATGCCATTCTCTTTTTTTTCTGGTAAAACAAGAAGATTAGGACTTGGAGACAGAGAGGCAAAAAGCCAGTAGCCCTGCCTACTGTGTTATGCTGCAAAATCTGGCTTGTGGATTCACTGAAAAAATCCCTGAGGTGGAGTAGGCAGATTAGAAAAAAAGACCTATTCATACATAGAGACCTTGGTAGTGCACAAAGTAGAGGTATTCGAGAGAAAGACTGGGGCATCTGAGAAGGGTTTGATAGTAAAGATGATGGAGGTTTGCCTGAGCAATGGAAGAAGCAGATACTTAAAAATAAAAACATTAAGAGTAAGTATAGAGTAACCAGATAACCAGTATCTGTGGCCTCAAGCCCTGCCTACTGAGATAAGGAGATTAATCTAAGCATCAAGTTGATCTCTTTTGCCCTGTTGTGCATACTTTCTTACTGACTGCCAGCATTTTCCAGTTGAGTCTACATTAATCTGAGCACTGATTTAAAATAAATTCAGTGATATTAATATCCTGAATAAAACAGTATGCGTCCCCAGATGAGAAGCAGCAGGTCCTGCCCTGAATGCCTTGTCCAAAGCACTGATCTCCAATAAAAGTCTGCCTGAGGATGGCAGCATCAGATGAACGGCACCGTTTGTTCCCAGCATCAGGTTTTCATCAGCTGACAAGCCCTCCAAGGAAGGTTCTGGCATCACAGCTACGAGCATTGCCTGCTTATTTGCTGAGAGTGTGAAGGATGGATGCATTTCTCATGCTGTTTTTGTTTCCAGTGGCACACCATCCCTGCAGACAACGGGGATTTCTCTAAGTAGGCCCTAGTGCTTTTGAAAGATTAGTTGTTACTTAACTGCTAAGCTAAATCAGTCAAGCAGAGAATCGCAACTATATCTTTCAGAAGCAATTTCAGATTCTCAATGTGCCAAGCAGAAAAGAGTTGCCTGAAGAAGAAACATGTATGCACATACACATGTATTGTGTATACACCAAGGGGGTAAAGACCCTGCACATTGCAGAGCAACCATTCAATTAATGCTCTGCGTTTCTTGGCAATCCTTTGCTACCCTTGTTGGGCTTTTTGTTCCTTTCCACAGCGGGTCTTGTTGCGTTTAGTTATACTTCAATCACTTACAATTTATACTTCATCTTTAATGTGAGTATTTCCACATGACTCTCCAGATACTAATTAGCAAAGTCTCAGAGGATGTTTCTGCAGCAGGTGACTTGTATGTATCCCTTTTGTAATTGTGTGAGTAAAAAAATCTCAAACTTGGGCTTAGTGTTGGTGACATTTTCTCTCTTTTTTTTTTTATTCCTAGAAGCACAGGATCTTTTGCAGCTGTTACCTTGTAAGTTATAACCCACGGCTCAGAAACCTGACTTGTATAAAGACTGAGAAAATGGAAGGGCTTGGGAATTTAAAGAACAAACAAAACAAATCAGGTTCCTCTGAACCCAAGGACAAGTGACCTCAAAGCATCATGGACAACCATGTAAAATAGAATGTAGCAGCCATTTATTAGTAAAAACAAAACAACAACAACAACAAAAATGCCTGTCCTGGATCTTTTTTGGTGGTACCAAAGTTTAAGTCTTTGTGTTTTTAGAAGGACTACTGAACTTGATAGAGAAAATGCTTTTGATGAATCGTACAGATAAGCTGTGAAAGGAACTGCTGATCCTTTCAACACCACAAACATTGACGACATCCGCCAGTTCATCTTTTGCTTTTGAATAGTGATTGCTTTATGGAAAGAAATGCGTGTCTTACCAGATGCACCAGAACCACGTTTGGATGGATGGATGAAGCAGTGTTAACCATACACAGTGCTTTTTAAAAGCAGACTGGAAATTCTCACACCCCTCTCCCTCAGTCCCTTCCTCCTCTGGTATTTTGCCTGCTGTATGAATTAAGATTGTACTCTGGAAATATTTTACAATTTAATATTGAGTGTAATTAAGAATATAACAACTGTTATCAAAAAAGGTATTTAACTCTGTTGTAGTTTCTTTATCATTCATGTGGATAAAAAGACTATAATATAAAAAAAACTAGGAGATAATAGTTAAGCTTCCCTGTAATTTAATGCTATGCTTCTTCCACTAAAGAAAAGAACCAGGAAATTTATCCCCAATAATATCTTCTTAGAAGTATTTTAATTCACAAATAATGTGTTGGAGTATTTCATGGCAGAAATCCTCTGCCTCTGGTTATTTAGAAAACATTTGGAAGTAGTTTTGGTGGAATTTCAGGAAGTGCCTTGTGAATCCACAGAAATAAAGGGAGGCTTATGCCAAAATCAGTCGACTTTTGAAGACCGCAGCCATAGTCTTTTCCTGATGACGTGCAACACCCTGATTGCCAGAGCTTTCCTGAATGGAATTTGTATTCATGCAAATGGTCTCAGTCCCAAGCACAGTGTCATTCCTGAGCACGCAACTGTGTAGAAGATCGTCCACACCAATACAGCACCACCAGCATCTGAAAGCAGTTTCAGCTCCCCCTGGCATTTGGATGTGCTGCAGAGTTGCGCTCCCAATATTCCCTTCGTTCCCAACAAATCCCCAGGAGATTAAATCAGCTGTTTTTACAGTTCCTTGGTGCAGCCTGACAGATCTGGATGGCAGGGGAGGAAGGGCATAGCCTGTTTTAGTGCCCTCCATACTTTGCTCCTGTAATAGGTGAGCTGACAAGACTCACTGAACTGGCAGCATTATGGCTTTTGTAGCGTGGAAAAAAACAATGAAAGCACCAGAAAAGCTGGACTAGGTCAGACCAAAAGTTAATCTGTGCCAGTACCCTGTTCCAAATAGTAGATGAAATCAGATAATTTATAAAAGCATGCAAGCAGTTAGAGATACGTTCCCAGAATATTGTTTTAGCATCTAATGATTTTCGGCTCATGGGTTTTTCGATCTAGACATGATGTCTTGTTTTTAATAACCCTCAATGGGTTTTTTCTCCATGAACTTGTCCAGTGACTTTTTAAAACCAAGGCACACTTTTAGCAGCTTACAGCATCCTATGGCAATAAACTCCACAGCTTAAATACAGGTTGTGAGTGAAAAAAACAACCCAGCTTCTGATGTTTGGAGCTGCCACCTGTTAGCCTCATTTTATGCCCCGGGCTTCTTGTATTGGGTGAGACCAGTTGACTACTGGCAATCCCTGTCCAGCATCTCCATGCTAGTTGTGATTTCATAGGCATCTATCAAATCTTTTTGGTTGTCTTTTTTTCCAGGTTGAAGAGTCGTAGTCATCCCACCAACAGAAGCAGTCCCATAGCTTTGTAGCCTTCGTGTGCCTTTTCCTGATCAGCTATATCCTTTTTGAGATGGAGAATGAGCTGCATAGAGTATTCAGGATACTATATAGATTATAGTATAGAGTGACATGATATTTTTTGTGATGAATGAACTCAACTGCAGTGTGGTGGTAAAATATCTTACCACTATAGATCAAAAATTTTGCCCAAACATAAAGTAATCCCGTTGCTCAATAAGAAATTGCTGCTCTAATGGCTTCTGAGTGCCAGAGCTCCTCGATGTTGTCAAGGGTGCAGAGTAACCCATTGTCCCTCACCATTTGAGAACCAGCCTGGTCAGGCCCAGGAGAAGACATGAAGGATATACAGCAGATTTATTTATTTTCTACTCCCTGCTCAGCAGTGCTCAGACCATCGTGTTCCCCAGTGACTTTCCACAGCAAGTAAGTAATGCGTTCATATGTTGTTGAAGTTGTGAAACTGTGTATTAAATGTATAGTTCACACAAATGAATTGAAATGCAACTAATATGTTTCAAATTGAACATTCAAACTTGAAATGTCCAATTTGCACTTGGTTGGTTATGCTAAACTCCGCAGTCAGAAAATGTAAACACCACTTGTCTGGTTTGTAACTGATCTACAGACCACAAATGCAAATGTTAAGATGGAACATATGTCTCAGAATTAAACATGAATGAAGTGCTTTGAATTTAAAAATCATCCCTCGCACTGATAAAGCTCAAGAACATGATCCTAGAAAACAAACACTGAGCAGCCACCACCTAAACAAATCTGCTTTGGTAAACATCCAAGGAAGCTTCTTATCACTGGTTGCTTTTTGTTCACTTTCCTCTTGTGCCAAAGTTTGTACAGGTTAAAGTGATGAGGATCCCATTAAACACTTGTCTTTCACAGACTCAACCCTCAACATTTCCACCAGCTGGCATCATAAAGAAAAGAAAAGAAAAAAAAAAAGGATACTGGAAGATTTACCCAGTAGTTGATATGGTTGTATATGTAGTATACATACCCTAAGGCTGTGTCTATACTAACATTCCCCTGGACTTGAACTCACCTATACAGTTAAATCGTTACAGTGGCCCTGGCAGGGTTGTGTTTGAGCCCACTGATGTCCTGGAGAGCAGTTCCCAGCATGGATGGCGAGTCAACCCAGACCTGCAGCCTTTCCCCATGGCAGTTTGAATGCGGCCATCCTGAGCTGAAAGGTAAGGGGCTTGCCGTGTGGGTGTAGCTTTTCAGTGCCACATGGGAACGGTCCCAGACATGGTTAATTTACTGGAATAGGGTAGCTCATATTGTTACTGTCCTTAATATAAAATTAATGCCATGTTAATGTGGAAAATAAGCATTCAGCTTTTCTTACGCATGATGTGCAACTTGTCAACACCTTTAAGAAACTTGCATAGTTGACCAAATATTACTTCTACAGCTGTTACCACAAGAGAGGCAAAAGGTAATAACTGTATTACAAATCTTAGTTTCAGCCTTTCCTTCATCAAAATCCCCTGAGAATGGCAAAAACCACAGCACAGGGTGCACACTGACCTGTGATTTGAATTTTCCTGGGTGCTTGAATGAACAATAAATAGATTTTAAAAGCTCATTAGTGATTGACAGTCCTTTTTTTTTTCCCCACAGAGCTGGGTTTCCATGAACTGCCCACATTTCCAAACTGAGCTTCAGATGTGGTGGTGTTTCTCTAGGACTTAGGGCTTATCTCATTTGCTTCTGAGATACTTTGGCACAGTTATTTATGTTGGTGAAGTGCACCAAGCAAAAGCATGAAGGTATGTGCTTTCCCTTACTTGAGCGCATGGGAACAGACCTTCTCTGGGGACCGTATTTTTAGGTGCCTTCAAACCATCTCCCTCAAAGACCTTTTTTACCTTTTGTTGCCCTTGTTCTGAAATCCAGTGAATCATTAACAAGTTATTTGAAGTGGACAATGTATCTGAGCATTTACTGCTCTTGAGATTGATCATACTGATGAATAAATACCTTGATTATTATAAAAAGTTTTCTCTGTATGAATAGGGCCAATTACCAAAGGTGTTGCAGTGAAGATTTGGAAGTTTTGTCTGAACTGGGAATGACAAGCAGGATAAGGCCCTGCTAATGAATAGCAAATAAAATCTCTGCATATTTTCTGTACTATTGATCAACTCTTGACTGTTCCTTTGACTTTTGTCTTCTGTGAGGGATTACAGTTAAGGTTTCCTTAAAATTTATTTTTTCTTTTTCATAATTTTTATGTAAAGCTTCAAGGCAGTTGTGCCAAAAGTTTTGTATAAATTTTGCAGTGTACAAAAAATAGCACCTTCTCAGCAAACCTGTATTTTTTAGGCTATATCAACAAGGAATTAACAAAAACAAAGCCTAGTGTTTGCTCTGACCCTCTTGAATAACCGCTTTTACCCCACTGGCTTTCAGAGCAGAATCACTCTGCTAAGCAAAACTGTTGGGAGAGCTCTTGTAGGACATCTCACTATTTTCTTATCATCTCCTGTAGCTTTTCTTTCCTCTAAGGGGTTTGTCCATGGAGTTTATGCCTAGATGAGCATGGCAAGGGGGTGGAACTGGATGATCTTTAAGGTCCCATCCAACCCAAACCATGCTATGATTCTAAATATATTTTGACACAATTTTACTCAACTGGCTTGGATTATTCATTGTGGGAGAATTTTTAGAGATCAATGGTCACCCTGTGAGCACCCCAAGCACTGAGAACTTGTTGACGACAGTGTAAGCTTCAAGGAATGTCGAAGGTCAAATTGTG
>NW_009646338.1:47076-49322 GCF_000708025.1 Charadrius vociferus | reverse complement strand
CAATCCTCATGGCTGGACAGTATGTTCCGATCTTGGGGGTTGTCGGGGTGGTTGCTCGATTTGGCCAAGCAAGGCTTAACCATATTGCTTATAGTTATAGTGTTGCTTGCTGTTATACCATGCTTATTAACATGCTTAAGGAGAATGTTGGAAAAGTCTATGGGAAGGATGTTCGCAGGAGCTTGGGTTGCTCAAAAACAAAAAGGGGGATTTGTGGGAGAATTTTTAGAGATCAATGGTCACCCTGTGAGCACCCCAAGCACTGAGGACTTGTTGACGACAGTGTAAGCTTCAAGGAATGTCGAAGGTCAAATTGTGTTTTGTGAACGTCTGAGTTATGTTGAGGGAGGAAAGAACTGTTGCTGAATGTACTGATAAGCAGGATTTTAATTAAAACATAGAAGTAGATAACTATGCGAGTGAACAGCTGGGGCTAGCCAATCATATAGTAGAGATGCTTGTTTGAACTATGCATGTAACCAATTATTGCTTGAGTGTTGCGTGGCGCAGGAGAAAATTGTCTATATTAGCTGAGCTATCTGTGCAATAAAGTGTCATTTACCCTGATCATATTGGTCGTGGTGTATCTGTCCGTGCTTCCGCATCAACAATTCATTACATTTTTAAGAGGGCTTTTTTTCACTATAGTAATATTATCCTTGATAATTACACTGATATGAAATGTTTCATAGAATCATAGAATCGTCTAGGTTGGAAGGGACCTTTAAGATCATCGAGTCCAACCATAAACCTAACACTGTCAAAACTACCACTAAACCATGTCCATAAGCACCACGTCTACCCATCTTTTAAACATCTCCAAACTACTAGCCAAGTATTCACTAATAAATCCCAGAGCAGGTAAATAACCTACAGCCATACTAAAGAAGCTCAGGCCCTGCATATGGCTCAGATCCTTGCACCCTGTGGTGTGTCTCTCTGTTGCCACATCCACACTTGGCTGGTCTCACTGGGTTTGTTTTATCTGTGCTGGAAGTTTGCAGAGGTGGACTGCACCCAATCTGCGTGAGATAAGATATTACTGCAGGAAAAAGCTGCCTCCTCCACCACAGCTCCCCACTCTGTGATCTCAAGCTTCTCCACAAAACTGAGTTTGGAGTCAGGTGGATACCGGGATAAAAAAGAAAAAAATATTAAGACATTCTAGATCCCCTTCAGGAGCATCCCATTGCTTTTTCCTTAATGTCTCTGAAAGTTCAATGAAAGTGAATTTCCATTCACAAGAGATGTTTGCGGAGAAGAATATGTCCCAGACACTTTGACCCTGCTCTGTCAGGGGGGTTGGACTAGATGATCTCCAGATCTTCCAACCCTGACCATTCTGTGATTCTGCGATTCCATCATGTCTTCACACTGGGCATGATGGAGGGCTTTAAGTACCACTCAGGAGATGTTTGGTGGCTTGCAAGAGTGAGGTCTGCCCTGTATTTAGCATCTTTTCCCCACAGGGCACGGTCTGAGTGCCAGAGAAGTCAGCAAAGAGACTCACATTGACTTTAGTGAGCTTTGGATCAGATTCAGAATCACAAATGGGTTAGGTTTTGGTTTGAGCTTTCTGTTTGATAAAGAAGGAAAACCCAAATCTGCCCAAATATAAAGTCCTCCCTTCTCAGGAAGTCTGTTGTGGCATATACAACATGGAAACGGTTTTTAACACAATGCTTGCTCTGGCTCAAAGCTAAAGAAAAAGCCAATGATGCCCTGGAGAACGGAGAGAAGGTGCTTACATACCGAGTGTCCTCCTCTATGGATGGTACAGAATGGATAATTGGTGTATGGCTTAACCAAAAACATATCTGCATATACCTGCAGGCCTGCTCTCCGCTGTTCACCTCTCCGTAAAATCTATTTAATGTAGTTTGTTCACTGTTTTCTTATGCCATAGAGGAAAATTCACGGCCGTGGTCATTATCTAAATGTGCTCAGTGATTTGGACTGTGGACATCTGAAACCCTGCCAAACAATCTCCAGGGGATTTGGAGAGGTGCTTTGGTCCTGTTTGATACTAGCAGTGAGGCAAGAGGAGCTGAAATTGTTTTGTCGTTATTTATCTAAGTGTGGGAGAATTTTTAGAGATCAACGGTCACCCTGTGAGCACCCCAAGCACTGAGAACTTGTTGACGACAGTGTAAGCTTCAAGGAATGTCGAAGGTCAAATTGTGTTTTGTGAACGGCTGAGTTATGTTGAGGGAGGAAAGAACTGTTGCTGAATGTACTGATAAGCA
>NW_009646338.1:45623-46935 GCF_000708025.1 Charadrius vociferus | reverse complement strand
GGGCCACTGGGGACTGGAAGGGTCCAGTAGAGCTAAAAATGACTGGCAGAGGATATGCTTGTGTTTTAACAGATCAGGGTCCTCGGTGGGTACCCGCCAGGTGGATCAAGCCGTGGAAGGAGCCAATCCAGCCCGAACAGGGACTTGAACCCAGCTGAGAACAACAGACTTGAACCCAGCTGAGAACAATGGTTCACCCTGGATTGCTCAGACATAAGCTGTAATATCTGGGGCGAGTATGACCTAGGGGCAAAGACAAAATGTAACGACTGTTGCTAGGGCCAGTATCAGCGGTCACTCCTAGCCGTCGTTGGCGTGACCCCTGCCTTGCAGAAACAATTAGAAGAAGGAGGATCGACAATATGGGATCGCTTGTCTTCCTATTGCGTTTATTGTGGGCATCAGGAAATTGTATCACCAATATCTCCCCCAGACAAAATATATGGATAACATGGGCTAATCAAACAGGTCAAAACGCCTTCTGTTTATCAATGGCAACTCCGTCGGATCCGTTCCGAACTTGCCTAATTGGTTTTCCATACTTGCATTTACAGGATTTTAAGGGTTATGTTAGTAATACAAGTCTGTTAAAGGACACCTGGCTAACGCCTGAGAATCGAGATATCACATGCCATGCCTTATACGGCACTGGCGACCCAGGCAACCTATGTCCAGCGAGCGCCTGGCATTACTTACAAGCTGCTGTTGTAAATAGCCTGAACAAGCCATCTCCGCTCCCCTTACAGGAGCTGGAACTATTGGGGTCTCTACCTGGCTCGGAGAATAATGCGCAAAGTCTGTCTTTTTGGGTTGCATAGAATTTGGAGGGGAGAAGCCGGTCCTACATGCTCGTTTTGGGTGGAGTTTTAGTAGTACAACCTTTGCAGGGTACCAGAACGTAACACCTGGTGAGCCCTTTAATAATCAAAGCTTATATTGTCAGCACGGAGGGGCAACTCTAGCGATCAAAACTCCTCCGTACGGGATTTGGAATAACGGCACTCCAAAAGATTTGCCTCCTGGTTACTTTCTGATATGTGGTGATCGAGCCTGGGGAGGAGTGCCCAGCAGGATTTTGGGGGGACCCTGCTACTTAGGACGACTTACTCTTTATGCTCCATCAATCACAGCCTTAAGGGCTTCACGGAGGAAGCGATCCTTTGAAACATATTTTACCCCTGATTGCGTGGATAATGTACGATTTTGGGATCGACCATCTCGAATATTTGCAGGGTTACTAACACCTGGAGTCGCAGCAGCAAAAGCTTTAACAGATTTGGAAAAAATGGCTTGCTGGAGCATAAAACAGTTT
>NW_009646338.1:40380-45437 GCF_000708025.1 Charadrius vociferus | reverse complement strand
AAAATTGACTCGGCAATCCTCATGGCTGGACAGTATGTTCCGATCTTGGGGGTTGTCTGGGTGGTTGCTCGATTTGGCCAAGCAAGGCTTAACCATATTGCTTATAGTTATAGTGTTGCTTGCTGTTATACCATGGTTATTAACATGCTTAAGGAGAATGTTGGAAAAGTCTATGGGAAGAATGTTCGCAGGAGCTTGGGTTGCTCAAAAACAAAAAGGGGGATTTGTGGGAGAATTTTTAGAGATCAATGGTCACCCTGTGAGCACCCCAAGCACTGAGAACTTGTTGACGACAGTGTAAGCTTCAAGGAATGTCGAAGGTCAAATTGTGTTTTGTGAATGGCTGAGTTATGTTGAGGGAGGAAAGAACTGTTGCTGAATGTACTGATAAGCAGGATTTAAATTAAAACATAGAAGTAGATAACTATGCGAGTGAACAGCTGGGGCTAGCCAATCATATAGTAGAGATGCTTGTTTGAACTATGCATGTAACCAATTATTGCTTGAGTGTTGCGTGGCACGGGAGAAAATTGTCTATTTTAGCTGAGCTATCTGTGCAATAAAGGGGCATTTACACTGATCATATTGGTTGTGGTGTATCTGTCCGTGCTTCCGCGTCAACATCTAGGCAAAGCAGAAAAATGCATCAATCTCTATTGTTAGTTTTGAAATACCTGCCAATCTGGAGTGTATTTATGCATTCTGTGTGAACGTATTAACAGAAAAGGAGTCTCCACCCGAGAGCACCACTCCTTAAAGGAGTCTCCACCCTAGAGCACCACTCCTTCTCTGATCACAAAGCACAGGTAATTGCATTTTTTCACAAGATAACTCAGTGCAATTGCCAGCTCAGCTCCAGTCTGGCAGTAAGGACTAGGGGCTTTTGCAGAGCAAAACAAGGTCCAAATCTGCGGAGATGTGATTTCCCTAACAGAGGCATGGGAAGAGGTGGGTGCTGCAGAACAAGATTGATGATATTGTCCTGCCCATGGTGCAGTAAAGAACAGCTAAGCCAGGCTGCAAGGAACACCAAAATGAAGTGCATTTGAAACCCAACCCTAAACTGCCCATTACCGATTAACAGCTCAACAACAGCTCCTTAAATTCCTACCTCGTTCCTTTCTGTGTGAAGGGCCAGGTTGGTCTGCGTAACACCCAAAAAGTAAGGACAGGGCTCAGACTTACCATGGTCCTGTAGTAGCCCCTTGGCCAGGAGCCATCTCAGCTGGTGGGGTTCCTGGAGAGCACCCGAACCACAGCACTGCCTGCCCTCTCCACCCAGCCTGCTGGAGGAGACCCAAAGGCATCACTCTTGGGACAGGGCATGTTTCTGCAGTGACTTCTGAGCGCAAACTACAGAGGCAGCTTTGCTGGAGGACTTCATGCAATCGTAGCATGCCAGAAGGGGTCCGGTGCCCAACAGAAGCCCTGGTGGGCTTCTAAGTGGAGCCCAGCTGTGTCTCCTGCTCCACCAGAAAGATCGTGAAAGGAATTGCTTAACAAAACGATGGTGAGTAAACCCTATCCTTGATCCACCTCCAGACTTTATTGATTGGCTATAAACGGAAGAGATTACCCTGCCATAATAAAAACCATGGAGAGAAGAAAGCAATCAACAGAGGCAAATGAAGTGAGCAATTAGTCTGAAACCCTTCAGACCAGCTTTACTTTCATGCGAGGTCTTAGCAGCATGATGCTGATGGAAGGATCTCCAGCAGTCACAAGGTAATGCAAAAATTTGTAATCTTATTCTGCTCTAGGTTTAAATTACCATGTCTTATTTTCTTAACTTTTTTTCAAGGTGAAGGGCAAGACTGAGGTGCTCCTTAGGACATCTCACTGATTTGACAAAAAGATTTTATCATGAGGGGCTGGAAGACTTTGTAGTAAGCAAGCGATCTTTCATTTTCAGTAACGCTCAGCCCAGCTCTCCTTGCACTAGGGGAAATTTCACATGAGATCCTGTTGCGTTAAGGGGCAAAGTAGTTTTGGCAGAAAATAAACTCCCTTGCGTTCCAACACTCCTCACCAAGGTGGGAAGCTAGGTGCGGCTAGGTTGAAATTCTGAGTGACGCCCAATTCACCCCTATCAGTCCAGGTGCGTTTAATATATATTAAACTGTTATGGTTCTGGATACACTAATAGCAGACTGCACCTTCAGCCCAGTCGTGCTCACGAACTAACACGGCCTCGCTTCAGTCGCATTCAATGAGAAAACCCAAACGACTCGCTGCCTCCACAGTGCAGTTTATTTAAACAACAGATACACAAGTTCTTTTGGGTTGCCGGTGATAGTGACTGTCTGCAAAGCACGTGCAAATACTAAAGATGATAGCAATATAGCTCGGTTACAAATGCGCTAAGTTATAAAACCACTCTATACAGAGATTTCTAAGTTTCCCGGGGAAGCACTTGGTATAGCCAAGTGTTCGAATCTTACCCACAAGCGTCCTTATGGGGGGGGAAGAGAGGCTCAGCCCGTCGACTGGTCCCAGAAGACCACGATGGTGTCTTCCCTCACATCTCCCTTTTCTTGGGCTATTTTTATACTATTTGTTATCTTCAAGGTGGAGTTTGAGTGACTCTATGTTGACGCGGAAGCTCGGACAAATACACAGCGACCAATATGATCAAGGTAAATGCCACTTTATTGCACAGATAGCTCAGCTATTATAGACAGTTCTGTCCCGCGCCACGCGAGACTCAAGCAGCAATTGGTTACATGCATAGTTCACGCGAGCATCCTTACTATATGATTGGCTAGCCCTAGCTGTCCGCGCGCACAGTTATCTTCTTTTATGTTTTGCTCAAAGTCCTGCTTATCGGTACATTCAGCAACAGTTCTTTCCTCCCTCCACCTAACTCAGCTGTTCACAAAACACAATTTGACCTTCGACATTCCTTGAAGCTTACACTGTTGTCAACAAGTCCTCAGTGCTTGGGGTGCTCACAGGGTGACCGTTGATCTCTAAAAATTCTCCCACAACTCTAATCATAAATACTTTCATTATGAATGGTGTAAAATTTTCTCGCCTCGCATTTAAAGGTATAGTTTATGAAAAATTCAGGGCACAGACTCAAGGAGGAGTGGTCGCACCTTGGAGGTGGGTAGCTTTTAGGATGGAGGTGTGTTTTGGTATTATAATGACATTATAATGAGCAAAGTTCACTAAAGGACAGCATTTCATCAAAAAAATGACAGATTGTTGGCTCAGGGTAACAAGTAGGCAGTTTATCAGTTCTATAAGACCTTCGAGGGCTCCATTTGGTCCCCAAGTTCCCATTTTATCACAGAGTTTGGCCGCGGTGTCTCCACTCTGCTCCATCCTTCGCACTGTTTTTCTTCCATGGTGCCATCTCATTCCCATGTCTGCTGGATTATCACAGGGTTTGGCCTTGGAGTCTCCACTCCACTCCCCGTGTTGCTTTGCAAGCAATATTGTACAGGGAATCGCAGATGTAGCAGATTTTTCACATACCAGCTGTGGCTGTATTTTACCCTAGTAGCCTTTTGATTTTATACCTTTCCTTAACGTGTGACCAATGCTGTATTATTGATCATTTTTAGTAATCATTCCACAGATCCTGAAACAGCTTCTGGGCCAATGTTTCAGATTATTCACAGACACATGCACTAATGGATAACAGGCAAAGCCTGGACAGTCTACTTAGCTACGAAATTATGCTACCTGGTTTTACAGTCCAAGCTTTATAAAAGTAGGGGTTGGTGCAGATCCCTCCGATTTGTGTCGATAGGTGGGGTAATGGTTGTAGTGACAGGACAAGGGGTGATGGTTTTAAGCTAAAAGAGGGGAGATTTAGGCTAGATATAAGGGAGAAATATTTTATGCTGAGGGCGGTGAGACACTGGCCCAGGTTGCCCAGAGAGGTGGTAGGTGCCCCATCCATGGAAACATTCACGGTCAGGTTGGAGGGGGGTCTGAGCAACCTGATCGAGTGGAAGATGTCCCTGTCATGGCAGGGGGGGGTGGACTAGCTGGCCTTTAAAGGTCCCTTCCAACCCAAACCATTCTATGATTCTATGTCATAGACAGTATTTCAGTTTGAGCAGCATTTCAGAGCTGGTATCATTTCTCATATGAATATGAGTTTGGCTTGGCTTTTTTCCTATAGGGTTGTATTTTCTTCAGTCACTTGTTTTTTTCTTATGCAACCTGTGGCTACACAGATTTTTCACAATAATTCCATTTTAAATTAAGCTTATTGATGCAAAGAAAGTAGAATTTAAAGTGCAACATCTAAGGCTTTGATACCTGAGAACATACTGGCAGACATTTTATTCTTGTATTTATTAACTGGATGTCATCAGGCTACATCCTGTGAGTCCTCATTTCATTTTTATTCTGGAAAAGGAGCTAGGATAGAATAAAATAATGATCAGAAATCTGTGTAGCACACAAGCAAGCTGGAAATATGTGTGTGCTTGTGTGTGGGTGTCTGTGTTTGTGTTATTAGTACAAGGTGACACCTGAACCTGACTTGGGCACTTGCTTTTTATCCGTTATATTTTCCAGTAATAAGGCTAGTTTTAAGCTTCTACAAGAGGAATATTATCATTGTGAAGGCATAAAACCAAGAGGCAGAAGATCTGCTTGAAATTCCCAGCCATGCCACAGACTCTCTGACCAATGACCATCTCCAAATCATCCTCACAGGCAAGCTTAGGAAGTGTGGGTTAGATGAATGGACAGTGGGGTGGACTGAAAACTGGCTGGCAGATAGAGCTCAGAGGGTTGTGGTTAGTGGCGCAGAGTCTAGTTGGAGGTCTGTAATGAGTGGTGTTCCCCAGGGGTCAGTACTGGGTCCAGTCCTGTTCAAAATATTCATCAATGACCTGGATGAAGGGATAGAGTGTACCATCAGCAAGTTTGCTGATGACACAAAACTGGGAGGGGTGGTTGACACACCGTGTCGTGGTTTAGGCTGAATCGGCTACTGGGGACCTGGGGGACCCCAGATAGGACCGACAGTTGCTCCCCTCTACCCCTCTTCAAAGAGAGAGAGGCAGAGGAGGAAAAAGAGACTTACGAGTTTA
>NW_009646338.1:32257-39496 GCF_000708025.1 Charadrius vociferus | reverse complement strand
CTGGAGCATCTCTCTTATGAGGAAAGGCTGAGGGACTTGGGTCTCTTTAGTCTAGAGAAAAGAAGACTGAGGGGGGAATCTTATCAATACTTATAAATACTTAAAGGGAGGGTGCCAGGGGGATGGGAACAGTCTTTTTTCCCAGTGGTGCCCAGTGATAGGACGAGGGGTAACGGGCACAAACTTGACCATAGGAAGTTCCATCTTAACACGAGGAGGGACTTCTTTACTTTGAAGGTAGTAGAGCACTAGAACGGGCTGCCCAGAGAGGTGGTAGAGTCTCCCACTCTGGAGACATTCAAAACCCACCTGGACATGGTCCTGTGCAACCTGCTGTAGGTGACCCTGCTCTGGCAGAGGGGGTGGACCAGATGATCTCCAGAGGTCCCTTCCAACCCTGACCATTCTGTGATTCTGTAAGACAAATTGTTTTTCTCAACAGTAGGTTGATGATCCATCCCTGCCTCACATGCTTGCTGTGAAGAGACCTTGTCTCAGTATTTTGAGAAACTTAGTGCTTGGATGAAGGTTTTATAGAATCATAGAATCATAGAATGGTTTAGGTTGGAAGGGACCTTGAAGATCATTGAGTTCCAACCCCCCTGCCATAGGCACAGACACCTCTCACTAGACCAGATTGCCGAAGGCCACATCCAGCCTGGCCTTAAACACCTCCAGTGATGGGGCCTGTTTTGGTAACAAACTATTGCTGTGGTAAAGTAATGTTGTTATTTGCCACAAAACAAGAAATTGTATTTTGGGCCCCCATTTTTCCATCTAGTTGTTGATCATTCCTAGTTACTTTCTTAGGGGATGGCTGAGATTTTTCACAGGAGTTAAGCACTCCACTTCTGGAGGTAGTGAAAAAAAGGTATAACCTGGGCTTGAGAAACTTGGGCTCAGTTACCTTTTCTGCTAAAATCTCCCTCTCCTGGAGCAAATTGCCTGGGATTAGATAAAAGTGTGTGCTAGATGTGCTAGAGTATGATTGTCCTGGTTTGAGCGACACAGGACTAATTTCTATTCTAATACTTGGGAAAACTGCACTTTTAGAAGACTCCAGTATCTGAATTGGTGAAAATATTTACTTTACAGCCAGCTATGGTGTGTGGGTCTCAAGGTCTCAGTGTTCTCGAGCTTGCCAGGTGTGGGGATGAGGAGGAGCAAGACCCAGGCACTTGACCCAAGCTGGGCAATGGGATTATTTCATATCATCAACGTCACATTCACTATAAATTAGAAAGTTTGCTGCGAAGTTCTCTCTCTCCATTGATGGCTGCCATCCTGAGAACTTCCTGCCCTGGTGCCGGACTCCTGAGGCCTTCCCTTCCTCCCCCCTAGCAGTGTCCGACATTTGCTGTCCACTGCTGGGAGTGCACAGCTTCCTACTGATATAATTGGCTGAGTATAATCTTTGCATATTCTGTATTGGTGTCGGGATCAATATTGGTTCTTTAGTGCTGTTAATTATCTCAGATGTTAATTATCTAATCTTATTCTATTAAATCTGTTTATACTTCAGCTCCCGGGTTTCCTTGCTTTTTCCTGATTCCCCTTCCAGGGTGGGGAGGGGTCATCGGGTGATAAAATGATTGTCTAAACGAGAACAAATTGTTATGGGACTCTCAAACCATAACAGTGATGCCAACGTGCGAGTCCATGCCAAGATTAGATGCTGTAGACAACCATGAAGTCAAAATCGAGGCACCTGGGGAAGCTCATTGCCTTAAGAGAAACATTCAGGCTTTTGATGTCAGATTAAATTCTGCTTTTTGGATCTGGCCCATCTTGCTTTGATTCCCAGTCTGCAAAACGGTGATAGCAGAATCTGTCTCAGAAGGAAGTTGTAAAGATAATTCACCTTAGAGATGGTGAAATATTCAGACGTCATAAATGGATCTAAAATAAATGTGCTGGTTATGAACATTAAACTGCAATCTGAATGTCTGTTGGCTTTCTTTTTCAGGATGGTCTGTGCTAGTGAAGAAGTTTTCCACAACACAGTGGCTTCCAAGGAAGGTGTTTTACTCTCCTGTTTGTTTTCATTAGCATTTTAAATCAGTTTTGCAGTGTTTATTTGTGTGGTGGCACTGCCAAGAGGCACCGGGCAACACCAGTATTATCAAGTATGTAAGATTAGAAGATACAGTGTTGAATGGGCTCAAAAGGAATGAATGAATCAGCCGTGTTTTCTGTTGGGGTTTTAGAGAGGGAAGAATCGTGGAAATAAAAGGAGCTGCTGCAGCAGAAGAGAGGAGTGGGAGACTTGGAGGCAGGGGTAGATAGGGGATGTAAACCAAATTTCACTCCTTTAACTTTGGAATTAAATCCAAGAGCAAAAAAGGATGGAAGCAGATTAAAAAGGGTGGAAGTGCTGGCTAGAGAGGGAGTAAGATTCAGGATCCTGCTATGGCTTTACTGTGAATAGGTGGATAATATGTGGAAGAACTTTGTGGTCTAACAGTGCAGGGCAGACTTTTCCATCCCAAGATCCATAGGGCTGGGTTTCAGTCTCAGCCCTGCAAAGCAGTTTTGCTTTGTACTTTGGTAGATAAAGACCCATGAGTTAATTATCTGAGCTTTGAGATTTTTGAAGAAGAAATAGTTCCCGGGAATACCCTTCTAACACAGAGCTGGTCACCCCCTTCCATCCATGGTTTGGATGTGTGACGAACAGTAGCTCTGATAAGATTTCAACAGCGGATTTGACTGGCCCAGTGTGTATAAGTTACATTTCTGACAAGCGAACTGTATCCCCAGAGATTGCCATCTCTGAAGAGACAATTTCCATTTTTGAGTTACCGTTCTTCTCCTTTGCTGTCTCGATAACACCCCCCAATTCACTGCCAAAGCAGTGATGCCTCACAGCTTCTTCCACCAGCAGCTTTCTTCTGGAGAGAAAAGTGGGTGAAGGACTCGGGGGTGCATGCTGGCGAGCTGATGGACTGGCAGGACACACTTAATTTTCTCCATTGTAGCTTTGGACTGTGAACTTGTACCAGGCCAGTATTAGAAAATGCAGGAAAATGGAATTTTTTTGTGGAAGTGGAGAAAAAGCATAGCTATATGTACTTTATCTCTGTGATGTGTTGCGTTAAAAATTTACCGTAGAGACATACGTCTTTCCATATTATCTGTTTCTGTGGGATGAATCATGGGGAAAAAATGCAGGGGGGGGATTTCTGGTAATTTTTAAAAAGATTTCCCAATCCCTCTGACTCATGCATGAATTGCGGAATCACGGAATGTTCAGAGTTGGAAGGGACCTCTAGAGATCATTGTAAGAGTCGATCAGAAGACCGACTTTGTCTCAACATTGTCATCAGCGACTAGACCCCAAAACCTGGACTAATGTCTTGACAGGAGTTTGCAGTGGCTCGCTGAGCTGGCTGTTATGAGACATAGAAACCTTGGAGAAAGGACTGAGGTGCAAACAGTATCGTTACCATTGTGCGGAGGTACGAACCGTACAAAAGTACGAACAGTGTCGTTACCTGGTACAAGCCTATTTTACTGGAGCAGCAAAGTGAAGAACTGCTGTCAAAGAAGATGGATCGCACTGGCTGTGCCAGCACTGATGAAGTAATCTCAAACCTCAGTTGAACTTTCCTCATTATAATGTCATTATAATATAAAAACACACCTCCTGGTAAGAAGTTACCCTCCTCCAAAGCTGACCATGCCTCAGACACTCCTCTCCAGGCATGTGTGGAAGCCTTTCTCCAGACAGGCGGAGATTGGCACCTTTCCACAGGACAGAGGTGGAGTGGAGGGGGGTCCAAGGAGGAGCAAGGTGTGCTATCTAGCATAAAAGATGGTTCCTCAGTAACTGAATTTTGAAGATCTTCCCCACTGAGAGACCACAAGGGTCGAAGAAGCAGCAGTGGAACGCCTTCTGGATTCGGGACCATAGGGATGTCTGTGGACCCGTGGTGGTAGCTATAATCCGTTTTCCCCCTTTTTTACCTCATCTTTCCTATTCTTCCTTCTTTCTATTGCAAGCCGCTTTACGGGCAGAACTAATAAAGTGATTGTGTATTGAAAGCATAACTCCCTGGGCCTGATGCCATTTCTTTTTGCACTTTGGGATCACAGCTGAAACGAATCATCATGCGTCCACCGAGGAGTGGACGGTGACAATCATCTAGTCCAACTCCCCTGCTAAAGCAGGACTGCCTAGAGCACATTACTCAGGACTGCATCCAGGCGGGTCTTGAAAATCTCCAGGGAAGGGGACTCCACAACCTCCCTGGGCAGCCTGTTCCAGTGCTCTGTCACCCTAATCGTAAAGAAGTTTCTCCTTGTATTTGAATGGAACTTCCTATGTTCCAACTTGTGCCCATTGCCCCTTGTCCTGTCACTGGGAACCACTGAAAAGAGCCTGGCTCCATCCTCCTTCAACCCACCCTTTAGATACTTGTACGCAATAATAAGGTCTCCCCTCAGCCTTCTCTTCTCCAGGCTAATGAGTCCCAGCTCTCTCAGCCTTTCCTCATAAGGGAGAGGCTCCAATCCCTCAATTATCTTAGTTGCCCTTAGAATCCTTAGTTGCCCTAAGAATCCCACGTGTTATGCTTAGACCTAACCTTTTGCACATGGTTTCCTACTAGCTGTATGACTCTGTGGCTGTGCTAATGTTACTGAACAGATTGCAATCTCTTAAGTCACTAGGTTTGTGATTTTATTTTTTTATCTGTCCACTTTTACAGCCTGAAGGAAGATACTGTCTATTAATCTTTAAACTGCGTGCTGCAACCAATAACCTCTGCCTTTGGCATGACACCAGCTTGCTAAGGAACAAGCCTGGCTTTTCTCCCAATTCAGGTGGCAGTTACAGGGGACAGATTAGTCTGAGATCTGGCATGGAGAGGGACAGGTGCCAGCCTAGTCCAACTTCATGCCCTTTGCCAACTGCTGCTAGGAACCCTAGCGGGGTATATAATTTTCCATTTATCTTATCAACTTTCTTGGCCCACCTCCTGCATGATTCCCATACAAGTAGATGGAAAAAAACCAAAAGAAGCAGGAGGAAAGCCCTTTGACCAGAGGGTATTCCTCCATGGTATGTTCCTCCTTTGTGCTCACACATCACAGAGCACTGAAAGTATCTGCAAGATCATTAAGGCACTTAACAGTCACCAACAGGTTAGAAGGGTTGTTGGCATCAGTGACTGTGCCTTAGCTTTAGCTAACTTCAGTGGAAGTAAGGCTCTCAGGACTCATGTTTTCAAACAGGAGACACAAGATCCACCAAATGTATGAACAGGAAGGCTACAGCCTATGAATTTCCTCCTCTTCCAGGCTTAGATGGAGCCACCCGTTCACTGGGGAAGCTGTTGATGGAGAGTCTGTCCCCAGCAGGACGTACTATGACACTGAGATGCTCGTGTAAGCTCCCGTACGTGATGCTTAACAAAACAGAGACGTAGGGCAGGCACAGAAAGATGAGGCTCTCCCACACAGAGCCCTGCAGGCATTAGGCAATTCAGAGACCTGAGTGAAAATCTGTATTCTGTGCTGCAAAGGCAGTCGGACTTCGGTCACCATTACACCACCTCCGTATTTGTTCCAAAAGGGCAGTTTGAGTAACTTTTCTATTAGCAGAGATGGAAACCAGACCTGAATCTGAGGCTGAGGGGAAATGTCAGCCATCCCTGGCAGAGGCTCAGCCACAGCAGGTTCCTTTGACATTAGCCATATTCCCATTCAAAATATTCCTACTGACACCATTTTCCACAGTCCAATAGAAACACATTTGCACATCCATGGTGGCTGTCCTGGTTCTGGCAGGGATGGGGTTAATTTCCCCAAGGAGCCGGCAGGGAGCAGGTATTCCATACCATGTGACTCATGCCCAGGCTATAAGAGGAGCAAGCCGGGGAGAGGAGAGTGGTTGCCACTTGGGGGTGGGCTGCAGTGGTCTGGATCCAGTTGGTGTGTTGCGGTACTGTAATTGCGTCTTTATATCCCTTTATCGGTGTTATTGTTTTGTTTTCATCTTCCCTTTTGTTGTTCTGTTAAATTGCACTATTTTAACCCACAAGTTCTGCCTTTTTCTGTCGATTTTTTCCATGGCTGTGGGAGTTGCGTGAGCGGCTGTGTGGTTCTTTGTTGCTGGCCAAGGCCAAACCACGACAGTGGCAAACACGCAACTCCTGGCCTGTAAGAGTCTGTGCCACTCTGTTCTCCCTCTTTCTATACCTCTATTTAGTGAGCTGCTCCTGCTCATCCACTGCCTCTAACACCAGCCTCAGCCACCTCTTCTCTTTGTTCTCCTTAACACCTCTGCTCTTTCTTCATGCTGCTCACTGCACAGAGATAAAATACTTCATCCTTGTCAAAATTCATGGAGCTGTTTCCTCATCCTCCTCTAAATCCCTCCGCACTGCTGCCTCAGCGCCTGCAAATCACTGCCTCTGTCAGTGTAAGGCAGGGCAAAGCAGAGACTTCCAATTCTTTGACTAAGTCTATTTGGTTTTTTGCTGCCCCATTCTCCATGTTGACTGGCTTTTGATATACACTGTCTTCCAGCTGAGACATGGACCGGAAAAACCCTATGCCTGTCTGAAAAATATGTATATGGTACCAAGCATAATGGGCTTTGGTTCTGGACTGGTGTATTCCAGCACGAACACAACGCAAGCTGTGACTGGGGTGAAGATGCCAATAATCACAGTACACTATAATGTAATATAATGTAATCCTGTACTACTGATAATGAGATGAACAGCAGTGTGTGTGTGCATGCACTAGTCAACAAATGGCATTTAAAGGCTGTTATGGTTAAAGGCTGAAGCATGGATAGAATAGAATAGAATGTGATGATATGATATGATATAAATGGATAGACTGTGTATAATTTACCCAGAACGTACCAGAAGGCTGTGGCAGGGCAAGGAATCGAGGTGGGGTCTCTCCAGTCCACCACATTAAGCCCAAAGTTATAATTTCTATTGTGGCAAATGAGTCTAATAACCGTTAAAGCACAGTGATTATGCAAATCATTCTACCTTGATTGAGCTATCAACCATCAGGAGTTAAGTTTTGCATATTGTGTGCTTACTGAGAAATAACAAGAAAGGGATTATGCAAATCACCCCTTCAGAAAATTGGCCTGAAAGATGCAAGGGGGAAAAAGTGTATATTTATGCATCAATAACTATACAGTATCCTTGAGCTCCAGTTATTATTACCAGCGCCCGGCCGTGGCTGATCGGAGGGGCGGGGCGAGGGGGACGG
>NW_009646338.1:25334-31697 GCF_000708025.1 Charadrius vociferus | reverse complement strand
GGAAAAAACAAGGAAACCCAAGGGTTGAAATATAAACAGATTTAATAGAATAAAACTAGATAATTAACATTAATAACATGAAAGAACCAATATTGATACCAATATAAAATACGCAAGGATTATACTCAGCCCATTCTATCAGTAGGAAGCAGTGCACTCCCAGCGGTGGACAGCAAATGTCAGACACTGTGAGCACTATGGCTTCAGGAGGAAGGGAAGGGAAGGGATCAGGGCTCCGGCACTGGGGCAAGAAGTTCTCAGCATCACAGCCATCAAGGGAGAGAGAGAACTTAACAGCAAACTTTCTAATTTATAGTGAATGTGACGTTGATGGTATGAAATAATCCCATTGGCCAGCTTGGGTCAAGTGTTCAGGTCTTGCTCCTCCTCATCCCTGCACCTGGCAAGCTCAAAAACACTGAGACCTTGAGACCCACACACCATAGCTGGCTGTAAAGTAAATATCGTCACCAATTCAGACACTAGAGTCTTCTAAAAGTGCAGTCTTCCCAAGCATTAGAAGAGAAATTAGTCCTGTGTCTCTCAAACCAGGACATTCCAGAAAAAAAAAATAATTACTGATCATCCAAGGTTCCCCAGTTTCCTGATCCAGAGAATCCTGTTTTCTCCAAGTCAGGATGAGCTAGGATTTTTGGCAGGAGTGCATGATAGTGATCCCATTCACCTGTATAATTCACCACAAGGGATCTGCTCAGTTTGGGGTTTTCTTTTGCTTTCCTGACAAGCAGCAGCTCAAGGAAAAGGCAGATGTGGGGACTGACAGGTCAAGCCACTTGTTGGTCCCAGGTGACTCGGGAATAACTCCAAGCTCATCTAAGTGGCAAGCAGCGGCTGGCAAGGCTGGTGGGCAGAGGACTCCCCTACTGCTCTTTTATCTTCTGGTAAAGGACTATGAACAGATTGTAGTTTGTTTGGTTTTATGTTGGGGGGTGTTTTTTTGAAGCCCAAATAAACTCGTTTATTTCTCTGACACGCTGGGAACAGTAGTGCATTTAAAAGGTAAGGGTTTCCTTTACAGAAACAACAATCTGTCATTATTGTTGGATTTGTTAAAAGGTTTAATAGTTTTCAGTATGTTGTTTTAAAACCTGACCTTGAAATAAAATGTATTGGTTTGTAGTTTGTTTTTTCTAATGTTAGTGATAACCATATTCAAGACAGGTCACTCGTTAATATTGCTGATAGCATTTCTTGTATGGTTTTGGGGTTTTTCTTCTAACATATCTAGTTGGTTTTGTGTGACACAGTTGGCTGGGGAAGTGATCAAGGGATTGGAGGATTTGGAGAGGAACCAGGAATTAAAGCACAGCTAACAAAACTCATTCAATCTGTACGAACCATTATGAGAGGTAAGGTGACTATCTTTTGTTTAAAAAATATTGTCTGTAAAGTTTTGTTTCTGTGCTTTAATGAAGTAACATTGGTATTATGACTCTTGCTGAAGAGCTGCTATTTCATAGAATAACAGAATGGTTAGAGCTGGAAGGGACCTTAAAAATCATCTAGTTCCAACCTCCCTGCCATGGGCAGGGATACTTTCCACTAGACCAGGTTGCTCAAAGCCCTGTCCAGCCTGGCCTTGAACAATTTCTTCCTAATATCTAATCTAAATCACCCCTCTTCCAGTTTAAAACCATTTCCCCTCGTCCTATCGCTACACTCCCTGATAAAGAGTCCCTTCCATATCTTTCCTGTAGGCCCCTTTAGGTACTGGAAGGGGCTAAAAGGTCTCCCTGGAGCCTTCTCTTTTCCAGGTTGAACAACCCCAACTCTCTCAGCCTGTCCTCATAGGAGAGGTGCTCCAGCACTCTGATCATCTTTGTGGCCTCCTCTGGACCCACTCCAACAGGTCCATGTCCTTCTTGTGCTGAGAACTCCAAAGCTGGACGCAATATTCTAGGTGTGGTCTCACAAGAGCGGAGTGGAGGGGCAGAATCACCTCCTTTGACTTGCTGGCCAAATTTCTTCTGATGCAGCCCAGGCAACGGTTGGCCTTCTGGGCTTTGAGCGCACATTGCCGGCTCATATTGAGCTTCTCATCCCCAAGTCCTCCTCCTCAGGGCTGTTCTCAATCCATTCTCTGCCCAGCCTGTATTTGTGCTTGGGATTACCCCGACCCACATGCACGAATGATAAGTTTTTTACTATAAAGCACACCAAAAATTCCTTACATATGTGATAACAAACAGGAGTTAACAAATCTTCACAGTCTTGCTCACCACAGAGTAATAACTGATACATTTTTTTCTAAATTGCAGCAAAGCCAAGGATAAAATCTGACTTTGAGATCATAGAATGGTTTAGGTTGGAAGGGACCTTAAAGATCATCTAGTTCCAACCCCCCCTGCCATGGGCAGGGACACCTCCCACTAGACCAGGTTGCTCAAAGCCCCATCCAACCTGGCCTTGGACACTTCCAGGGATGGGGCCTCCACAACTTCCCTGGGCAATTTGTTCCAGTGCCTCACCACCCTCATTGTGAAAAATTTATTCCTAATATCTAATCTAAACCTGCCCTCTTCCAGTTTAAAGCCATTCCCCCTCATCCTGTCACTACATGCCCATGTAAAAAGTCCTTCCCCAGCTCTCCTGTAGGCCCCCTTTAGGTACTGGAAGGCCGCAATAAGGTCTCCCCGGAGCCTTCTCTTCTCCAGGCTGAACAACCCTAACTCTCTCAGCCTCTCCTCATAGGAGAGGTGTTCCAGCCCTCTGATCATCTTTGTGGCTGTCCTCTGGACCCACTCCAGCAGGTCCATGTCTTTCCTATGTTGGGGACTCCAGAGCTGGACACGGTACTCCATATGGGGTCTCACCAGAGTAGAGTAGAGGGCAGAATCACCTCCCTTGACCTGCTGGCCACATTTGTTCTGATGCAGCCCAGGATACAGTTGGCCGCCTGGGCTGCGATCGTACATTGCTGGCTCATGCTGAGCTTCTCATCAGCCACCACCCGCAAGTCCTTCTCCTCAGGGCTGCTCTCAATTCATTCCCTGCCCAACCTGTATTTGTGCTTGGGATTGCCCTGACCCAGATGTAGGACCTTGCACTTGGCCTTGTTGAACTGCATGAGGTTGGCTTGGGCCCACCTCTCTAGACTGTCCAGGTCCCTCTGGATGGCATCCCTCCCCTCCAGCGTGTCTACCTCGCCAAACAGCTTGGTATCATTGGCAAACCTGCTGAGGGTGTGCTCGGTCCCACTGACTATGTCACCAACAAAGATATTGAATAGCACCGGTCCCAGTACCAACCCCTGAGGAACACCACTCATAACTGGTCTCCACTTGGACATTGAGCTGTTGCACTGGGCTGTTGCCCGCAACTCTTTGAGTGCGACCGTCCAGCCAGTTCTTTATCCATCTAGTGGTACATCTGTCGAATCTATGTCTCTCCAATTTAGAGACCAGGATGTCATGTGGGACAGTGTCAAATGCTTTGCACAAGTCTGGGTAGGTGGTTTTTTTTCATTTGGAGAAAGGTTTGTTTGGGTCAAAGTTATAACATGATGGGCCATATACAAATATTTATGCTGTTGCTTCCTAATTTTTAGTATCCTAGGCTTTGATTCTGTCTCCTTCCACTAATCCTGATTTTTGCTTAAGAAAATTCAATTTATTTTTAAAATTTTGATTGATTTTGTTCCTTAAAAGGTAGTCTCCCAAGATAAGAAGTTCTGTCACTTTGTGCAGAAGAAAATTTTCACAATTACTTTTGTCTTTTTGATTGTTTTTTTCTACAGTGCCATTAATAGCAGTGAACTCCGTTACAATCGTTCTCCTCCTGTTGTTTGGTTGAAGATGCCTGGTGAAAATCCTTTTGGACACCCAAAGAAGCAAGTTGCTAACCATCACTGCTCTGAGTTTTCTGGGATCCAGCACGGTTTAGCGGTCAATTTGACATTCAACTTAAAATAATAAAGACACACTTTCTATTTATCCTATTTCCAAAACTCACAGTTTCATTAAACAAGATACAGGGATCAATGCGACAATGCTGCAAATATATTGGACTATGACAGGCTCTGTTGCTGCCTGTGAATAGCATTGACCATTCGGGTATTGCTATGATTGTCAATAGGATGTGGTTTTTAAATGTCTCGTTACTCAGGGATGAATTTCCTTCCATACACTTCTCAATTTATTTTTAAATTAAGAGAAACAACAGTGTTTTTTTATTTGAATTACTACATAGTGCTATTTAAGAGAATATTAATTGAGCTCTGAAAACATATAAATTATTGAAGTACAGTTGTGATATTGAGGGAGACACAACTAGCTGGGTAAAGTCCTGGTGCAGTTTACTTTGGAAGTTGAATTTTCCCGATTTGATTGAGAACAGGATTTTTCTCATGGTGTTTGATTGCCTTTTCAAATCAAGAATGTTTCGTGCTAATGGTGAAGTAGGTTGAAAATAGGTACGATTGCTATGCGAAATCTAAAAAAGCTGTACCTAAAACCGGGCAACTCTGTGTTAATTTAGACTAGCAGGTGATATTAGTGATTAGCATTTGTTACTGTTCTGTCAAGGGTTATTATACTTCTTAAAATATGTGTTAAACTTCTGTGTGGTGATTAGCGTGTTGTAAGTGGGGAACCATTTGTATTCTGAGCTTGGGAAATGTGGGAGTGGAGTGCTCTGCCCTTTTCAAATGCAATTCTTTGTTAAAAAACTGCGAATTTGCAGCCTCTTCTATTACTGCTGCTTCTTCCCATGCCCTCCATCTTCCTTTATTAAATTAACAACTTACTGAAATTGAAACTATGGGTATGACCTTGCAGTTCTGTTGCAGAGATTAGTGCTAATTGCTTTGGTACAGATCTTGTCTCAGTTAAGAGTTAGGTCCTATGTTGTGTAGCAAGTCTGAATTGAAGAAGGCTGATTCTCATGTACCTTTTTAGAAAAGTTAGAAGTCTTATGTCTGTTCCTCTGCTAAAATGTTGTAGCTTATTTTTAAAGAGGGGAAGGCCAAAGGAAACCTGGCAGTTTCATTATTTTAAAACAGTTCAGTTTATCATCTCTTCTTCCCACATCTTGATGACTAAAGCATATGCTGTTGTATGTGGCTGATGGAAAGACATAGACTCCGGCATGCAGGATCAAAAACGTTTTTTTATTAAGCAAACGTGCTCTTTATATACTTTTCTACCAAGGCCAGTAATTTTCTACTTTACTTGTTTACACCATCGCATATTCTAAAAGATCACGTTCCCACTGAGAAGGTAAACTCTTCCCTGTGAGCAGCACCTCCTTATCTAGGGAGTAGCTTCACACAGCTTCATCCTCTGCCAGAACAGTGCTGCAGCTGCTTATTCCTCCCTATTAGTTCTACCACACTTAACCCTTTTGCCTCAGTCCCCACATCTCCCCCTTTTTTGTTTTGTTGAACAATTAGCACTGTTTATTGATTTTTTTCTACCATTCTCTGCATACATTGTAAAAGGCATGGTAAAAAGCACGGTTCTGCAAAGCAGCATGTCTAACCAAATCTACATCCATTAATAAGCTAGATAGAGCCAGCGACGTGGCATTGCTGTGTTTGGTAAGCCAGCATCCTAATTTATTCAATGTGGCTAAAGCTTGCAAAGCGGCAACTCCTGGTGCAAGGAGAGAGGTCGTAATTATCTCCCCTTTACTCAAAAACTCCACATTATCGTTGCATTCGCTCTGAAAGGCATGGGCCAATCATTTTGGGCGTTGATGATGCTTTGTAAAATTCAGATTCATTGATGTATTTGGGGTCAACAGTGTAAGTCTTCCCAGACCACAAGGCCCTCCCCTTATATGTGAGGGTATACCTCCCCAAGCTCGATCACCACAGATAAAGAAGAGCCTCTGCAGGAGCTGTAAAGGCACATTGCTGGAGCGGGAGACAGTACTGCTGGTATAGTTACACCAGGCCGTGTCATTTCTATATATTGACAGAGAAGAATTAACATTCTATGCTATAGATTGATTCTGGCCAGTATAATTAAAAATTAGACAGCTATCCATTTTAATTGAGCCTAGGAGTTCAATCTCCTGTGGCTCGTGGGGTAGGGGTGGCAAGTAAGGAGCTCACCCATCCCAGTTATCGGCCAAAGCCGATGAGTTTCCAAAATGCTTTGCTTGTTCATGGCTTGGCCAGTTGTCTGCTGGGACACCGACTAGACATGTTGAAAAGGGGTTTCCTGGAGTAGCCAGCAAAAGGCACAGGGTGTCCTCGCCGGTCTTGTTTGCCAAAGTTACCCAGATGTTTTCCTTGGGTGCCGGTGGGATCCATATCCCATCTCCTGGTTCTGCTGTCATCATGACGACGAGCATGACTGCAGTGACGGTCGGACCCATCTTGCCGGGACCCATCTTGGT
>NW_009646338.1:20890-24631 GCF_000708025.1 Charadrius vociferus | reverse complement strand
ACTGGTTTGGGCATAGAGGCGGGGGCTGTTGGTGGGGGGGGAAGGGGGAAGGAGAGGGGGGGGAATCCTACTCAGCATCAACTGGCCCGGGATTGAAAGGGTAGTCTTCAGGCAACTCCTGATCTCCCACGCCCCCCCCCCCCATGTCGGCTGATGCTAAATCCAACTGGGGTGGTGGTGGGGTCTTAAGACTGTTCTCCGGGCTTTTGAGTATGCTGTTTCAAGGTCTCAAACATTGTCTGCCATGCAGAGAGCAACCCCTCCGCTGTTTTGTCAGACCAGGTTGCTGAGTCCCAGAGTTTGACCCCTATCTGGTCCCAGGTTTTGGGATCATAGATAGAATGGGAATTGATCTCCGGGCAGTTTGACCAAGCCCACATTAACAGCATTTTGAGATCTTGGAGGGGTATAGTTTTCCTGTGTTGCTTTAATATTTTCTGCATTATATTTACTACGGTTCTCTGCTCCTGGGAGATATCGTTCCCCATAGTCCCTGGCTGCTTACCTCTGTTCAGTGGTAGGTAATTAGTTGTACATGATGCCGCTTCCTTTCAATGATCGAAGTTCAGCTGCTTCCTTTCAGTGATTTGAGTTCAGCCGGGCTCTGCCACTGGTCAGGGGGATGCTGCTATTATAGCCCTGGGTGAAGTAAAACTTCAGGTCCCTGTTCGGGCACCATTTGTGGCAGACGGAAAGACATGGACTCCAATATGCAGGATCGAAATCTCTTTATTAAGCAAGCGTGCTCTTTATATACTTTTCTACCAAGGCCAGTAATTTTCTACTTTACTTGTTTACACCATCATGTACTCTAAAAGATCACGTTCCCACTGAGAAGGAAATCTCTCTTCCCTGTGAGCAGCACCTCCTTATCTAGGGAGTAGCTTCACACAGCTTCATTGTCTGCCAAAACAGTGCTGCAGCTGCTCATTCCTCCCTATTAGTTCTACCACACTTAACCCTTCTTTTGCCTCAGTCCCCACAATTGTATACAAAGATAAAAATGTATAAATGAATTCAATGATCTTCAATTACAGTGTTTTGCAGAGTAGCGTATATCCAGGAGGAGAGTTTTATGTTGTTTCCTTTTTTTAGTGAAAACTTGTACATAAATTCTGAGTTTCTAAGTTAAGCACTCTCTTTCATAACTTGTGCTATATCTGTGTACAGTGGGAGTATCTCAAAACTCAGCTTCATCCTGCTCCAGATACCAGAGTTACTGTTCCTACATGAAATACTTTGTTCTCATCCCTGTGGCACTTGTATTATCTCTTCGCTGAGAAGCTGTATTTTGGTTTACATAGCAAACCTAATGAGCCGTGGTAACATTGGCCAGAGGCAGAATAGGATCACATTAGGCTTTAAATTCTAGAGTAGGTAGATATATTATAAAGTATTTCTTTATCGTAATCTTTGTGTAATTCAGATGTGACAAGGGTATGGTCTGGATCAGTTATTTTCACATATCTGTCTTTTATGGAAACCGCACAGTATGTATGTGGAACAGATAAAAGATGGAAGGTATGCAGACCTTGTATTTTTGTAAAATTTTTGCAAAAAAGCAGCGGTAGATATTTCCATTGCTGATGCATTGGATTGGAGTACTGAATGGTTTGAAGCACAGCTTGCATATCATTTGTATTGACCGTTAAAACACTAGTTCTTACTAAAATAAAAGCCAGTACTAAAGATTACAAGCAGCAGCTTTAAAAACAGGTGAAAAGTGATTTCCCCCACCTTCCTGTTCTTTCAAAAAGGCTGAAGTTTCAATGCTTGGCTTACAGCACGTGGGCAGATCACTTCAAAATCAGTTAGGCACGTGCAGTAAAAAGGAGCGGCGGTTCTGTGCAGAATCCTGCATTTGAGGCAAAACTGGGACATGTTTTACCTGGCAGATGCAAAATAGTGATTATAAGCGGGGCAGCAGCTGAAGATCAGGTCTCCCAGGTAATGAGCAGGGATGAGGGCAAAAGGGTGGACAGCAGACAGGCAGAGAAAGGAGTTTAAAGAGGAACAGCAAAGGAGTAACTACGCTGCTGCTGCTGCCTCCTCGTGTGGCTTTGAGCAATTCTGCTGTGACTAAGTTTAAACAAGGCGAAGCACCTCAAACCTGGCATGGGCTCAGGTTCTTCAGTAACAGGGAATGTGTAAAAAAGTTTCCACCTGGCAAAGAGCTCCGCGTGCAAAGTAGCCTGCAATCCAGCTGTCACTTCAAACCATGAAGAGCAGTATCACTCATACCTGGCACAGAAATGACAATAACCAGAAAATTTTACAGATAAGATTGAGGACTAAGACTTTCCAGTGCAGAATAATTGGTTCTAATAAGGATTCGCAAACAGAAGATGCTTTCACAGCAGTGGATTGCAGTGTGGCGGTATAAGTCGTGGCTGGCTGTGTGGGGAAAATGGAGTTTGTGAGACACTTCACAGTCTTTAGTGCAAATACAGACAGGAATAAGGGATCGATTCTGTACAGTTTTTCTTAAAGGTTTTGAAGGGCATGGGGAGAGGCAAAGGGAAAAGTAAGAAGGTAATGGGCTTTTACACAAATAAGCGAATCTCAAACTCACTTTAATTATCCTTGAGATATCACCTTTTGTTGCAATGTTATGAATTTAGAATTGTACTCTCTTATATACCTTTGCTTTTTGATGTACTGTCGTGGTTTAGGCCGAATTGGCTACTGGGAACGTGGGGGACCCCAGATGGGACCGACAGATGCTCCCCTCTACCTCTCTTCAGAGAGAGAGGCAGAGGAAGGAAAAAGAGACTTACGAGTTTAGAAGGAACTAAACTACTTTAATGAAATATTAATAATAAAATAAAAAGGAAATAATATATACAAAACCGTATCAAGCTCCCAGGATGACAATCATGACACCAGCTGGCACTGGGTCAGTCCCAGGCTGGACTCAGTGACGGACGGGAACTGGATTCCGGATCTGCATTCAGGATCAGGATCAAAGGCAGAAGAACAGACAGAGGAGTCCTCAGATGTCGGCCATTGAAGAAAGAGAGAGTAAGCGCTGACCCTTTGATCCCTCAGCTTTTATACTGAGCATGAGGCAGATGGGATGGAATACCCTGTTGGTCAGTTTTGGGTCACCTGTCCTGTCCGCTCCTCCCCGCTGGCGAGACCCCACTATGCTTTTCCACTTCCAACCCTCCAACGGGGCAAGTAACAAAGTTGGTTGGCCTTGGTTGTTATAGCAATAAGTATAAGCAAGGTCCTCTCTGCATACCATGGCTGGGCATCAGCTATAAACATAGGTCTTATCACTCTGAGAGAGTGAACACTGTCTGCACAATATGCTGTTAATTTCAGTTGTTAGAAGAGGCCTAGCTAAGAAGTGAAGTTACTGAACAAAATCGGTACTGTTTTACCTCAAACCAGGACATATACCTTCACAGTATAAAACTGTGAATGTATAACATACCAGTTTATACCATTTCTTAGGAAATCCTAACTGCAACAGCTTAAAATCCAATTGCATCTACCCTTGTTTTCTGTGCATTGCCTCTCCTGCAGGTGAGCAGGGCATGCTCCACTGCCACCCCAGCTACAGTGTTCTCCACACACCAGAGCTGTCCTGGGTGAAGCACAGTCCTTGCAGTCACAGCTGATCTTCAAAACGTCCCCGCATACCTCGCTGGGCGCTTTCAGCCGGGGTGACCAGGCCAAGCTGGGGCATGAGGCAGCTGTCAACCCTGTCCCTCACACCCCTTCTGCCCGCCAGAG
>NW_009646338.1:13625-20490 GCF_000708025.1 Charadrius vociferus | reverse complement strand
GGGGGGGGGGAATTGAGGTATCCTCATGCCCTTTTCATCGTGGCGTGGGGAGGGAAGGGAAAGGTAGCCATCCTTGTGGGGCAGGAAACCACCCCCGGGGCTCCCTGGCTCCTCAGGGGGCAATGACAGGCCCACAGAGGAGGCTGTGTGGGCTCTCTGTGGGCAGCTCGGGAGGGCCTCCCTTCAGCACAGGCCTGGGCTGCTCTGCTGCCTTGTCCTGGGCCTCACTGGCAGCTTCAGGGGCTCCAGCTTTGCTGTTCAGCTTGTGCCATCCTCTGAGGGAAAGGCCCCGCGAGGGGATGAGGTCTCTTTCCCCATCGGTTGAGCACCTTGTTGTGTCCCTGTACGGCACGTAGGCCCCTTAGACCACCAAAGGCCAGGTGGGAGTCGAACTGGATGGTCCCTCGTGATCTGACCAGCCTGAATTATTGTATATGGCTTCATCCCCTTGCTGTAGCTATAATGGCAGCACGAAGGTGAGGTTCCCCTGATGTATTGGGCTGCCATTATGAAAACAGAAGTACTGAAGGTTTTTTAGGACTTCCTTGCTAAGCCATGAGCTTTATAGTTAAAATTAGGCTATGCTTAAAACTGGCTCTGCAAATAACTTACGTACTGCCTGAATAAATACACCGTGAATAGAAATAATGGAGATATAGGGTAAAAGAGGGATTAAAAAAAATCCCATGTCTGCTAACCTAGGATATTCTATCCCCGTCCTTAGCTGTGCTATCCATGCAGGCATAGTGCAGTTGCTCTGCAGTCATGTGTCTTTGTCTAGGGAATTTATATAATAGCACCTTCTTCAGTTCTCTTTTTAATCTCTCTCAGCACTCAAAATTCCCTGTGCCAGAGTTGAAGTGCCTGAGGGAAGAGAGTTTTTATGTCATGGAGATAATGCAAATTCCATTCTGCTCAGGCACTTTGTCTGCACTAAGTATTTTACTCAGAGAAGATGTCATAGAAACCTGGTGCCCTCTTTTCCCACTCAATTGATGAAACTCCCTTAGGAGTCCTGTTATCAATTTTGTATCACAGACATTTAACCTTGGCCTGTGTAGCAACAGACATGATAAAATAAGCATTATTATTTATTTTTCCTTATTGCAGGGAACCTGCAGGAACAATGAAAGTGGAATCTCAAAGTTTTCTGCGCATATGTCTTGTACTTGAGACATCAAGTTCACATGATCTTGATCATTGCCAAAACTGTCTGCAAAGATAAAACTGTCCTGATAGAAAATTATTAAGGCAGGTTCTAATCATGGTGTTGACTACTCTGCGTGTTTTTTAAAAGTACATGTTACATGTTCTGTCTATAACCAAAAGGGCTCAACATAAAATCATGATGACAGATCAGATAGTTGTTATTGTCTAACAAACAGGGGAAAAGCTTCCCTGTTGGACAATTGCTAAGAAATAGCTCAGGAAACTTGTTTGTGGAGCAAAGTACAGCACTTGCAGCACACATAAGGAGAAGTACTAGTTTCTGAAGACATCTTTTTAGCCATATGACTTGCACATAACCTGACTGTTTTCTTACCCAGTGCCTTTACCCTTTGAATGCTGGCTTCTGTTTTGAGCTGAGTCTCCTGTACCTGTTTGTGTGACACACAAGCTTGCTGTAGAAAAACTGCTTGACTGTCCCCTTTGCAAGAGGAAGGAGTAACCCTTTGGGGTGCTGAATATCCTTGAGCCCTGAGAGCTTCCAGGCTAAATTCACGCTGGCACTCAGACAGTCAACCACTGAATAGCCCAAGAGTTTAGGGCACCCAAATTGTGGGCTAGATCTCACTTACAAAAATAAAATTAATAATACCTACTTTTGCAGAGCATTTTGAGCTTTACAGTTGGAGCACTGTATCATTGCTTAGTAGTATTGTATTTATTTTTACTTGAACAGTGCCGTTGGTGTCAATGGGACTTGCCAAAATGTGCTTACTGAGGCCTTGAACCAGCAATGCCAGACCTAACGATCCTCTTCCCAGCAGTCTTAGTTGTTTAGAGAATTTTTTGACACGCACAAATAAAGGCACTTGAAAAACAAATAGCACCTGATTTCCATATATAAAGTCTTTGGGAAAATACCACCCCATCAATTATGTATTTTTTTTAAACACTGCCTTTTATTTCTCTGTCTAAAGGGGCCCATTTAATACTGCAAGTAATGTTCTGAGTAATACCAGGCTTGGCACAAATGAGGCGCTTAACCGAGTTCCTTATTTTTACTATCCATTGTCTGCTAACCAGTTTTTTGTTGTTTCATTTATTTGCCTTTTCCCTGGGGAAGGAAGGATGGCAGGTTGGTGTGTGCTGAAAGCTGTCTTGGTGGATCTCAGTGGCACACTTCACATTGAAGACTCAGCGGTGCCAGATGCACAGGAAGCTCTTAAAAGGCAAGCTACCTAACCTCTGATAGGTTATGTCAGCACAGTTTGCACAAATACGCTTCTTTAAGTAAACAGACCTGAATATTCTGCCTTTTTGCGCTGTTGTGGATAAGCAAATATGTGGCCAAATTCTTCTTTTATTTACACCCATCGTATTAATACCAAGAGAAATCAGCAAAGGGCCTAGATATTGAAAAGTTGCCATGTATCACCTGAGCCCCTGCAGCTTTCCTATGTTGCTCTCTAGGTCTTTTCTAGATAGAAAAAGACAGTATTCAGAGTGTTTCTGCTAATTCATATGGGACTTACAGCCTTAGCCAAGGTGGAAAGAAGGCTGAGATACTCAATGACTTCTTTGCCTCCGTCTTCACTGGGAAGGGCTCTAACCACACCACCCAAGTTGCAGAACGCAAACGCATGGACTGGGAGAATGAGGTACCACCCACTGTAGGAGAAGACCAGGTTCAAGACCAGCTGAGGAACCTGAAGGTGCACAAGTCCATGGGACCTGATGAGACTCATCCATGGGTCCTGAGGGAACTGGCAGATGAAGTTGCCAAGCCACTATCCATCATATTTGAGAAGTGGCAGTCCAGTGAAGTTCCCACTGACTGGAAAAGGGGAAAAATAACCCCCATTTTTAAAAAGGAAGACCTGGGGAACTACAGGCCAGTCAGTCTCACCTCTGTGCCTGGCAAGATCATGGAACAGATCCTCCTGGAAACTCTGCTGAGGCACATAGAAAAAAATGAGCTGATTGGTGACAGCCAACATGGCTTCACTAAGGGCGAATTGTGCCTGACAAATTTGGTGGCCTTCTATGACAGCGTTACAGCGTTGGTGGATAAGGGGAGAGCAACAGATGTCATCTACCTGGACTTGTGCAAAGCATTTGACACTGTTCCACATGACATCCTGGTCACTAAATTGGAGAAACATGGATTTCACTGATGGACCACTTGGTGGATAAGGAACTGGCTGGACAATTGCACTGAAAGGGTTGCGGTCAACAGCTCCATGTCCAAGTGGCAAGCAGTGACAAGTGGTGTTTGGCGAGGTAGACACACTGGAGGGGAGGGATGCCATCCAAAGGGACACAGACAGGCTTGAGAGGTAGGCCTGTGCTAACCTCATGAAGTTCAACAAGGTCAAGTGCAAGGTCCTGCACGTGGGCTGGGGCAATCCCATGCACAAATAAAGGCTGGGTGGAGAATGGATTGAGGACAGCCCTGAGGAGGCCTTGGGGGTGTTGGTGTATGAAAAGCCCAACATGAGCCGGCAATGTGCGCTCACAGACCAGAAGGCCAACCATATCCTGGGCTGCATCAAAAGTGTGGCCAGCAGGTCAAGGGAGGTGATTCTGCCCCTCTCCTCTGCTCTTATGAGACCCCACCTGGAGTACTGCATCCATCTCTGGAGCTCTCAACATAAGACAGACATGGACATGTCAAAGCAGGTCCAGAGGAGGGGCACGAAGATGGTCAGAGGGCTGGAGCACCTCTCCTATGAAGACAGGCTGAGAGAGTTAGGGTTGTTCAACCTGGAAAAGAGAAGACTCCAGGGAGACCTTATAGTGGCATTCCAGGGAGCCTGCATGAGAGCTGGGGAAGGACTTTTTACAAAGGCATGTAGTGATAGGACGAGTTGGAATGGCTTTTAACTGGAAGAGGGTAGATTTAGATTAGATATTAGGAATAAATTTTTCACAATGAGGGTGGTGAGGCACTGGAACAAATTGCCCAGGGAAGTTGTGGAGGCCCCATCCCTGGAAGTGTCCAAGGCCAGGCTGGATGGGGCTTTGAGCAACCTGGTCTAGTGGGAGGTGTCCCTGCCCATGGCAGGGGGGTTGGAACTAGATGATCTTTAAGGTCCCTTCCAACCTAAACCACTCTATGATTCTATAAATAAACCTCAAAGACTAACAGAGCCTTAGTCAGCCTGTAGTAATTTCACTGAGTATGCCTCTGCTCTGCTCTAATTTAAAGGTAGAAATTATGCACATTTAGAAGTGACTTTTAAATTAAAATATCACCATTGTTTAATAATAACTACTGTTGATATCTTTCTTCTCATTAGAACAGATCTTGGTTTTTTTGTTTTTCAGATTTTACATAAAATTAAAACTGTCAGCATTTTACAGATGTTTTATTTAGATGCTGTTATTAAAAAGAATGGTACAGAAACAAAAATGTGGTATTAAATTCCTTAGAGACACTGAATTTTTGAAATTAGACTTCAGCAGGGTCCTATTAATGCTACAGTTGCAAAATTTCACTATTGTTGAGGCTTTTTTTGTTTCTTTTTAATGTAATGGGAAAAATCCTTCACAAGCCATGGGGACAGATTCCAGTTTTTACACAGTTGATTAATAGAACTGTAAAATGAAATTTAATTCTGTAGTATGCAGTGCTTTCCCTCTGCGCTAAATCCCCCAATATGAACCAACTTTGTAATGATGGGAAATAGCTTTTCTGGTCCATTTGCAAACTGTAATAATCAAAGTCCTTTACAGTTTGTTTTACAGTGCTCCTGAGTGTTAAATTATTAGATTGTAATTATACATTGCTGGAGTATTAACTTTATTGAAAATATAGTTCTTGTTAAGAAAAATCATGGTGATGAATGAATGGGAAGCTCTCCTTACATGAAATATTGTCTGTCTGCAGTCTCAGTTTTAATCTCTGTCTGAGACAGCACGTGTGGATCTAGTAGACTTTGCAGTCGAAACAATACACCCCCCCCTCCCCCGAACAAAAGCCATCTTTAGATACTGTTTGTGCACCCTCATAAATTGTAACCTACAGTTTTGAATAAATTCACACATCTAGTGTTGATGCCAACAATTCTGAACCTGTGTTGGTTTCTGCATGGAGTAGGTCAGGGAGGTCTTTGGCCCGTAGTCAGAGTCAGGTTCAGGAGGCAAGAGATCTATAAGCAAAATCCTGTGCAGACATTTCCCATAAAAGATTTATGACAACATGAGTTACACTAGAACAAAAAAAAAGAGACTGTCAGTGCTTCCGAGGTCCCAGAGCGTGCTGGAAAGCATGCAAGATCGTGGTACTTAGAAAAGCAGCTGCATGGAAGTCCATGTAACGAAAACACTGGGAGAACTGCAAAGAGGATAACTGTCCTGCCAAGCAAGAGAGGGGCAGCAATGAGACCTGAGAGCTCGAAAAAATGACTGATTAGAATTTCTAATTAAAAGATTAAAGGACATGTGGCAGTCCTGACTGCTTGTAAGCAGAAAAGACTTGGCTAGTATTTACCACTGCACTGAAAGACTCACTGTTTGCAAACAGTGAGTAACCATCAATCCAGTTTCTAGTTAGATTAGTCTAAATCTGCTGATTTTCTACAATGTCTCCAAGTTCCTCTAATTCCTTGCCTTTTCCACCTTGGAAATAGCCCAAACCAACTGGAAAGTTACACATTTGGCACACCAAGGCTTTGATCTCGGCTGAAAATGAAGACAAACTAACAAAATTTACAAGGCACTGCTAAGGTCCCCAATGTCACTGAAAGCAGCCATGCTTTCATTAAAAAGGGTGCAGGTCTCTGCCGATTGTGATGCTCTAGTGAGTCTCAGAAAGGGAGAATTACACTAATCATCTAACTGTTCTTAACAATCTTTCTGCTCCAGTTCTTCCACCCCAAGCCTGTAAAGAACTGTCGTGAATAAAGACTAAGAAGCAGTCAATCTTTTAAGTCTTCATCCATAAAATTAAGTCTGGAGTCTTCCTTATTGTTGTGGTATGGGCCGAATCGGCCACTGGGCGAATGACAGATGCTCTACCCTACCTCTCCAAAGAGAGGCAAGAGAGAGACACTTATGAGTTTAGAAGGAACCAAACGACTTTAATGAAATATTAATAATAAAATAATAAAAAGGAAATAACAAAATATACACAAAACCATATCAAGCTCTGTTGCGGTTTAGGCTGAATCGGCTACTGGGGACCTGGGGGACCCCAGATGGGACCGACAGGCGCTCCCCTCTACCCCTCCTCAAAGAGAGAGGCAGAGGAGGAAAAAAGAGACTTATGAGTTTAGAAGGAACTAAACTACTTTAATGAAATATTAATAATAAAATAAAAAGGAAATAATATATACAAAACCGTATCAGGCTCCCAGGATGACAATCACGACACCGGCTGGCACTGGGGAAGTCCCAGGCTGGACTCAGTGATAAATGGGAACTGGATTCTGGATCTGCATTCAGGATCAGGATCAAAGGCAGACGAACAGAGTCCTCCTCAGATGTCAGCCATTGAAGAAAGAGAGAGCTTGTGGGAAGCTTTTTGGAAAACAACGGACACGTACTGAAGGTCAACATGAAGGAGGAAATCATGCGCTGACACTGAAACTACTGCTACTCCCCAACAGATGTGGAATGTGTATTAATTAAAAGACTGACTTGGCAGAAACAGTAACAAAGTGTAGATAATAAGTTACAGCTGTGTTTAACCAATAAT
>NW_009646338.1:0-8225 GCF_000708025.1 Charadrius vociferus | reverse complement strand
AGGCCTACGACCATTACAGCTTTGGCAGATGGATGTTACTCACGTACCCAGTTTTGGTCGTTTAAAATATGTACATGTTACAGTGGATACCTTTTCTCATGCTGTTTGGGCTACCCCTTTGTCTGGGGAGACAGCTCGACATGTAATGTTACATTTACGCGGATGTTTTGCCGCACTAGGAGTTCCTCTTGAAATTAAAACAGATAATGGTCCTGCTTATACTTCACAGGCTTTGCAGCGATTTATGAACCTCTGGGGAGTTAAACATGTTACAGGTATTTGTCATTCCCCTACAGGACAGGCGATTGTAGAACGTGTGCATCAAGTAATCAAACAGTTACTGTTAAAACAAAAAGGGGGAGAGGAGGAGAATTTGTCTCCTGTAGCACGAATACAGAAGGTAATATAGGTGATGAATTTTTTACTGTTAGTCTGCATACCCAAAGCAAGTCTCTGCCTAGAATAGTATTTGAGATGATGCCCATCACTGTATTGCTGTCTATACCAGAACTTAAAACACCTCTAGAGACAGAAGTAGTAACCTGGTGGGATTGACAGCAGCAAAAGACACACCAGCATACAAATTCTCTTCAAGGAAATTTCCAAGCACAGATTGTAAGCCCTGTCAGTTCATCAAGCAGTTGCAATTCTTCTCTCATCAGAGTATTACTATAAATACTCCAACATGAAACACTTGATGTGTTTGTCTTCTGTGGCAACCGCTGTGTTTTCATACTGTGTTTACATATTCAGTGGTAGCTGTGATCTTGCCTTTTGATATGTGGGCAAACACAACAGTTATTTTTTCTCAGCATGAAACAGCAGGAGCAGTTGCATTTAGAAGAACGTACAGGTGGGATTCTCAGCCAATGATGACTCCAGCTTCTTTCTTGCACCTCCAACTCTGTTTCGGCAGATTCAGATCATCCAGGAGAAATGGCGAAAGGTCCACAATTCAAAATCTGTTTTCCAAACACCAGCACCTCAAAATAATAAGAAGGAAAAGATCCTTTCATCCCAGGGTGTCAGTGTTTTCTCTTTGCCTATAACAGTTCTTGGAATTGGTTTATTTCTTGTTGCAGCACCTCTCAGGAACTGATCTACTTCATTCAGGAGTTACTGATCTACCAAGCATTTACACAGCACTCTTCTTTCCTGAAATGATTTAGAAAAATCATCTTGGTGCCACCATTGAAAGGCAAACGATGCTGTAGCTTCCTTATGGACTCAGAGTGGCTGCGTAACTTCAACAAGACAATAAAAAGTATTAAAGGCTAGAAGGTGGGGTATGAGTTCTTCCTTTTTCCCCAGCCAGTTTGATTCTTTTTTCTAGAAAACCAGAATGAATGTTCTACCAATCTTTTTATTGATATTTGAAATGCAAATACACTTTCATCCCGCAGGAAACGTTGTTAAAAGCAAAGCCCATCCGATTCCTAGTTGTGTCACTAGATGGCCCCACGTCTGAAGCAAACATCCCAGAAAATATCTGCTATACTGGGAGACCTTTTACCTGCTCTACCCGGTACTTTTTGCAGGTTGGCAAACACATGGAGAGGTATTAGTTTTAAAATGGCACAATAGCTGATTGTGCTATCTCAAGTGTTTAAATTAGCAGCAGAATTCTATGATATTCACTGCTGTGTATGGAGCAGAGGGAGCAGGTCTAATCTGACAAAGGAAAGAGGTAAATTGGTTTTGCAGTACGTTGCACCACCCAAAAGCACCTTTGCTTGTAGGAATAAATGATTCTCCAGTATCTGCAGTTTACTATAATGATACTTATAATGAGACTGTGAAGGATAGGGTAACTGTCTTTCTGTATGGATATCCCTTTTGCGTATCTTGTGGGATTTAAAAACTTAAGCCTTGGTCAATAGTAATTCTTTGGCTTGTTTGTCTAACAGGCACTGGTAGAGAGCAGCAAAAGTCATTGCTACAGACGCCGAGGTTCTGTTTCCAGTATGAATAGGACAAAGACTTGTGGGTTTGTCTCCTGCAGGTCCGTTATGGTTTGAGAAACCCATAACAATTTATTGTCATTTAGACAATCATTCTATCACCTGATGATCCCTCCCCACCCAGGAAAGGGAATCAGGGAAAAAACAAGGAAACCCAGGAGCTGAAGTATAAAGAGATTTAATAGAGTAAGATTAGATAAGTAACATTAATAGCACTAAAGGACCAATATTGATCCCAATATTAATATAAAATACGCAAGGATTATACTCAGCCCATTCTATCAGTAGGAAGCAGTGCACTCCCAGCGGTGGACAGCAAATGTCAGACACTGTGAGCACTATGGCTTCAGGAGGAAGGGAAGGGAAGGGATCAGGGCTCCGGCACTGGGGCAAGAAGTTCTCAGCATCACAGCCATCAAGGGAGAGAGAGAACTTAACAGCAAACTTTCTAATTTATAGTGAATGTGACGTTGATGGTATGAAATAATCCCATTGGCCAGCTTGGGTCAAGTGTTCAGGTCTTGCTCCTCCTCATCCCTGCACCTGGCAAGCTCAAAAACACTGAGACCTTGAGACCCACACACCATAGCTGGCTATAAAGTAAATATTTTCACCAATTCAGACACTGGAGTCTTCTAAAAGCGCAGTCTTCCCAAGTATTAGGAGAGAAATTAGTCCTGTGTCGCTCAAACCAGGACATGCTGGCACACCATCCATACGGAATACAGCCCAATGCCTTGAATGGAAACTGCACCCAAAGAGTTGAATCAAGGTTTTTCCCACCATTTGATCACAGATAGATAATACATTAGATAATAGTTAGTGTTAGCTAATATATTTAAATCTCTTTTTTCAGGGCAGTATTGTACATTTTCAGTAGCAATAAGTACAAATGGAAAAGCTATTACAGTCTCATGGGTAAAGCATGATTAGATTACATGTTCCCCTTTAGAAAGGAACAGTCTTAATTACTTCCTCCCATTGTGTATCAGAAAGAAACATCGTTACGTGTAAAGAAATGACTTGTTGGGAGTTCCATGATAAGAAAAATAGCTTGCACTGTCAAGAATAAGCACTATCAGTGACACTAAAAAGAAACAAACAGCAGTCTCGGATGACAAAGATAACCAAGATCTCTATACAACCAAAATGGAGGTGCAATATTACTTTGCTTACAACCATTGCAAGTTCTCTCATCTCACCAGTCATGCCAATAAAAGCACTAAGGGGTTTCAATAATCGTTCCTAAAAAAGACAAACATAAGTTCTTGTCAGACTTAATTATTTTTAAACAGATGAACTATGAAATAGTTTCAAAAAAGATGATACATCATAATATCATCTTTTAAAGTTGTAAAAATATGGACAATAATAAAGATTTTGAAGTAAGCCATACTTACAGTAACTCATCTTTTCATCTGACAGAATCTAATCCTGAATTAACATTAAAATGAGCAGCTCTCTTATTGCACATGTAGTCCTATACACACCCTACATAGATTAAGAGGAGTGAAAAATGTAACTATATCACTGCATTGTCACATTCATAGAATGATTTAGGTTGGAAGGGACCTTACAGACCATCTAGTTCCAAGCCCCCTGCCATGGGCAGGGACACCTCCCACTAGACCAGGTTGCTCAAAGTCCCATCCAGCCTGGCCTTGAACTATTCTAGGGATGGGGCCTCCACAACTTCCCTGGGCAATTTGTTCCAGTGCCTGACAACCCTCAGAGTGAAAAATTTCTTCCTAATATCTCATCTAAATCTCCCCTCTTCCAGTTTGAAGCCATTACCCCTCGTCCTATCACTACATGCCCTTGTAAAAAGTTCCTCTCCAGCTTTCTTTTTGAAAGTCTCTTCAAGTGTAGCAGTTGCCAGGCAGAGTGGCACTGAGTAAGTTGGATGTGCTGTCCTAGAAGCTATTGCTTGTGTCAAGTAGCAATTACTTTACTGAAATTTTTTTATCTCAACCAACTAAACTCTGTTCTTGTCTCAGCTGAGGTGAACACTAAATAACATACTCAATTCAAAAGAACCAAAATTTTACCCTCAGATGTTCTGTGGGCTTCTGCAATATTTTATTTTGTTTTTTTTGTGAATCATAAGGTATCATTTGTATTTGTTGTCCTGTTCAAAGAGTAAACAACTGTCAACAAATTAGACCGGTACCAGGTATGACTGTCCACTCAAGAAGGAAATACATCACTCAGAAATCTAAGCTCTTTTTTTAGCACCTGGGAATGAAGACAACATCATTGCGATATTTTATTTTGTTCCTGGTTATATCAAACTGATGTTCATGTTCATTGGATAGAAATATGAACAGAAACACTTACTGAAGGATCTGGATCACAATTAAGGCTGTTCAAGGCTATTTCATTTGATGATACTTTGACAGCATCCTGAATCATCCCATGGAAGTTAATTACTTGGCCCTAAAGGAGAAAATAATTTTTTGATAGGCTTTAACTGTTAAAACTGCAGTGGACCAAATTTTGCTTGCCATTGCAGTCCTAAATACGGCAAAAACTGACCAAATCAAAAATTGATTCAAAATCAATTTTGAAACAGATGTGATGCCAAGTAAACAAGTTGCAGATATTCCATTATAGGTATCATCCCACCTCTTCATACATGCCCAGATGAGCTGCATCATTACATGGAAGTTGCAAGAGTAATCCTGTATTTGTCAGACAAACACCATTGTGCATTTAGACTTCATCTGACTGGTAACAGCAGTGGTGAAAGCCATGGCTCTAGAGCTCAGCATTCAAGTTATTTCATGCACAGAGCTTCCATTTTAAGTTGCAGAAATCTGCATTTTACATAGTTATGAGAAGAAACACTTAACGAACAGTGGAAACAACAGGCACAGCATGTCATCTCAGAAATGAGGAGCTATTTTAGGATTATAAGTTACTGTGACATTCACTTCACAGCAGTTATTGCTGTAAAGTCCAAAAGCTAATGTTTGGGTTTTTTTAAGGGTGAGAACTGGTCAGAGCTGAGCTTCTCCCTATGCAGGAATATAGACAAGGACTGGGAGAAAAAAAAAAAAAGAAAGAGGTTCTCCTTCACCCAGTACCTCTACAGCTGTAACAGACGCGGTGCTTTGCCCACCAACCTGCTGTTCCTGCTCCCTCCTCTGTAAGGGAGGGTAATAAAGTAGTTTTCACAGCAATCTTACTGAAATGAGACTCACAAAACTGAAAATTACAGAGCCAAATTACTTCCCCAATCTCAAACACCTTATGCACTGTGAAGATGCTTACAACTAACAACAGATTTTCTACTTGGTTTGTTTGTCTTGCTTTCTGGTACTAATGGATGAATCTACTGGTATTAATGGGAAAACTCTGGTTGCTTTCAGTATAGGTTAGATTATATGACTTCTTTTCCTCTAATTTTTGCCTGTGACTGGCTCCCCAACTCACAGCCAGAAAGCATGAAGTCTTGCATCTATAATCCTTAAATTACATAATTAGTAAAACCCATTAGTTACACAAATTAATTGTGTAACACATCCTCTTGCTGCCTATACCTTCTCAAAATAAAATCACATTAATTTCAACTGTAATGCTGCCAAGATAAAACATGTTTAAACCTGTTTGAGGCTCTCCTTGGTGGATAACTTAAATTCTGTTGTACTCCCAGGTGAAGTTTTTGACAATGATCTTTGCACTGTCTGATGTTTGAGCCTTGGGAGATTCTGAGAAGAGCTTGCTACCCTAGAATTAAAAAAAATAATATCTTGAAAGGCTTTCACAACTTCTTTTTTTCCTTCAAAATACCAAAAGATTAAAAGGCAGAGTTTTCAAATACAGCCGTTTTGGGCTAACTTTACTCCCACTGAAGTTAATTTCAATCACAGCAAAGTTCAACACTCTCTGCTTTCAAACACACCACCCTACCTTACCCACATTGCAGAAACTTTGTAAATTGTCTGCATCTCCATTTCAGAAATAAGTCTCTATTTTCCTCTAAAAGATACAGAAAAATGTATCGTGCAGTCAGGAGCATGACTCTAGGCTTTAGTATTACTATGGTATCACAAAATTATTTTAACCACACTGCATATAGCTTTTATAGGAAAATTTTCTGCCCAGAAAAAACCCCGCACATTCCTCTTACCTTCTGGGTCTTCCTCCAGTGCTCAGCTGTTGTTTATTTTCTGCTGTGGCAAAATTAATATTAAAATTTAAAATAATTAAGGATATAATGATTTTTTCCCCCTTCAAAAATATTTTTGAGCACAAATTAATGACCTTGGAAATAACAATACATAAACAGGAACAGCATGATTATAAGCAATGCAAGCTTGCAAAAACATTTCAAAAAGAAACTGATATTGGAAAGAGCAGTTTGGCTTCAGGCTTGTTAAATTTTAGGCTCATTCAGTCTTTGGTTTCTTTGCTTACATTTTAAAACTAATATAATTTTCACAGTAAAATGGACACTACCAGAAATTAGATCAAGCACAATAAACTAATTTAATATATTACACAGAATGCTTATTTAATGCTAATAATTCTTTCATTGATGAATTAGGAAATAAGAATTTACCTCACTCTTCTTAATAATTGTATCATGTTCAACATGCTAAGATAGCATAAATGTCACATTGCAATGGTGATTTTTAAACTATGTTATTTTTTTCACTTATATAATTTGAAACAATTTCTGTCAAAGAAAAGCTTTTTTCACAAAATGTCAAACTCTCAAAGCCCAGATCTGAACTCATAAAGCCGAGGGTTTGTATCATACTAGCATGCACCTAGTCATTCCAAAATACATCTCCTATCAGTGTTGTCTGTACAATGCTCTTGCACCCAGATTCTCATACACTTACATAAAATAATCCTTCCCAAGCAGCTGTTCCATTGAGAGAACTGTGGAACACGGTGTACTTAGAGGCAGCAAAGCCCATGCAAGAAACTTGTAATCCTGCAGGTACACCTACAACACTGCAAACCACAATTCAGCATGGAAACAAGTTGATTGTGTAGGATTTGCTGAGAGTATTACAAAGAATTTAGTAGGAAGGAGCACCACATTAATCATTTTGGCCTGTGTATAGTATACCACGATCTGACCACAGACACAATTTAAGGCAGGTCAAACTACCAGGCAGCAGCGTCTCAGGAGAGACACATGCAGGAGGGAGGCTGCTTAGGCTTCAGGGAAAAAGGACGATACATCCCTGCCAACATGGTTGCAATTCTGGGCTCGGGTAATGGCAAAGCCCCATGTCTGAATAGCTTTACTGACCAGAAAGCAGGTATTGAGAGCTTGTAATTGTCTAAGAGTGGCTTTTTGGGAATCATTTTTTCACTTGGATCATGGATCGAGCCTTGGCTACCACTCAGTTTGACTAAGAATCAGTATGATGTGTGTCGTGGTTTGGGCCTCAGCTGGCAACAAAGAACCATGTGGCCGCTCACTCAACCCCCACAGCTGTGGGGCAGAATCTAAAGAAAAAGGCAAAACTCGTGGGTTGAGATAAAGGCGGTCTAACAGAACAACAAAGGAAAGAGAAAAACAACAACAATAACACAGATAGGTGAATGTAAAAACACAATTACAGTACCATCGCTCACTGACCGGACCCAGGAAGACCCAGCCCACTCAGAGCCACGACTTCCTGTCCCCTCCCCACTTCCTGCCCCCTCCCAGGAGCCAGCTCCCCCCTATAGACTCTGCATGGCTCACACAATATGTAATACCTGTGACTTGTGCCCTAAGCCAGATCCTTGGGGAAATTAACCCTATCCCTACCAGAACCAAGACATTATCCACCCCTTATTCTATAACATCTACACCATGTCCAGATCTTAAAGTTCCCAATTAATTACCACTTTTCCCTGTCTCATATATATACACATACAGATTTAATTCCCATAGTCTATGGGCCACGCCTCTAAGATATCAACTGAGTTCATTTAATCCATGACTTTGGGCTCCATCTGTTAGAACAGTCTCTCAGGGCAGGTGATATGGTGTGCAGTGATTGACTGTTGAATGCTGTATTCGGAGCTCGTGGCTGGTGTACCTGGTGCGGTCCATGCCCACAGTCCGCAGGTTGAAGATGTCGATCTTGAGGAATTTGCTAGATGCCAGCTGCTGAGGTCAGTTCCAATCCCATCACCACTGCACTTTACTCATTTCCATCAAAGTCCATCTGTCATTAATTTGGGTAATACTGTAGTACAATTGATAGCAATTACAGTAATGATGACATGCGGACAGACCCAGACGCAGACCAA
>NW_009646337.1:55957-56719 GCF_000708025.1 Charadrius vociferus | reverse complement strand
GATACCTATAGATGGGCGGGAGCGAGTGTGTACACGGGTACACACGCGTGTGCGCACAGACCCCCCCTCGGGGGGAGGCATATAGGGGCCCACATGTCCATACACCCCCCTATAGGCACACTGGGTGTCTATACATCCCCACATCTATACGTCCCCGCCCCCGCGGGGCGCCGCTATAGGGGCGTCTGTGCACACGTATGTACACACGTGTGGACGGGGACGTATATACACCCCCACACACACACGGATACACGCACATACAAACTCCCCCGTACACGTATATCCGTGTATACGTGCGCCCCAGGCAGACGGGTCAGCTCCCGCTTCCCGTTAACACTTCTCACCAGTTATAACCTCATTACAATTAAAAACCTCGTTAAGAACAACTCCCCCCACCAGTGACCCACCGCTGCAGCAGCCACCAGGGTTGTCCCTTGTCCTGCTCTCGGCGGGGACAGAGTTAATTTTCCTCCTGCCGGTGGCTGTGCGGCAGAGTTGGTATGAAAGGAATGTCTCCAAAGCGTATTGTTGTAGCTGTTGCTAAGCGATGTTTATATTATTGAAGGACCTTTTTTTTATTTTCTTTCCCAGCATCCCGCGGCAGCCAAGAGGGAGCAGGGACGGGACGAGGCGCCCAAAGGGACGTTCCACCCCACCAGGGCGTCCTTTTCCCCCCTCTTCCCTCCCACAACACTCCTGGTGGAACGTCGAGAGCGGCCGCGGGGACCTTCCTGCTGGTAGGGGGTCAAACCCCGCCACCCC
>NW_009646337.1:41384-46852 GCF_000708025.1 Charadrius vociferus | reverse complement strand
GCAGCCACCAGGGTTGTCCCTTGTCCTGCTCTCGGCGGGGACAGAGTTAATTTTCCTCCTGCCGGTGGCTGTGCGGCAGAGTTGGTATGAAAGGAATGTCTCCAAAGCGTATTGTTGTAGCTGTTGCTAAGCGATGTTTATATTATTGAAGGACCTTTTTTTTATTTTCTTTCCCAGCATCCCGCGGCAGCCAAGAGGGAGCAGGGACGGGACGAGGCGCCCAAAGGGACGTTCCACCCCACCAGGGCGTCCTTTTCCCCCCTCTTCCCTCCCACAACACTCCTGGTGGAACGTCGAGAGCGGTTAGGCAAAACCCCAACCCCGGAGAAAAGTGGGGTGATGGCTTTTGGGCTTGTCCCCATTTAGGGTTGTCCCCACGGAGGTGACGGCCATGGAGGAGGAGGATGCTGCGCCTCTCGTCCCGCTCCCCACAGCCGGCGGCGGGGGGGACAGCGCGGAGAGGAACGGGGACAGCGCGGTGCTGCCGGGTGAGAGGCCGCGGGGCTGTGGGGACAAACTGGGGGGTTGGATGGTGGAAGTGGTTTTGGTGGGGACAGGGGTGTGGGGACACGTGGTGGTGGTGGTATTTTGTCCCTAAGTAGAGTCCTGTGCTGTGTCATGTCCCCAAACCTTCTTCCACCACTGCGACTCCATTCCTTCTCCCACTGTGACCCCAAACCTTCTTCCACCACGTCCCCATCCCTCCTCCCACCACCTCCCCAAACCTTCTCCCTCCACGTCCCCAAACCTTCTCCCTCCACGTCCCCAAACCTTCTCCCTCCACCTCCCCAAACCTTCTCCCTCCACGTCCCCATCCCTCCTCCCACCACGTCGCCATCCCTTCTCCCACCACAGACCATTGCTTCTGCCACAGTGTCCCCAAACCTTCTCCCATGTCCTCATCCCTCCTCCCACTATATCCCCATCCCTTCTCCCACCACCTCCACAAACCTTCTCCCACCACATCCCCGTATTTCCTCCCACCACATCCCTGTCCCTCATCCCACCACATCCCCAACCCTTCTCAAGGTGCCTCCTCACTTGGAGCCTTGATCCTCTGCTGGGACCATCCGGCGCTTGGCTGACCCTTTCCCTCAGCCACAACTCCTCTGGTTTCCCAGCCCCATTCCACGTTGACCCTCTCTTGGGGATCTTCTCTCTCCCCAACAGATTTGGGGTCACTCGAGGAGGAAGAGAAACGGCAACAGGATGCTCCTGAGCAAGCGGCTGCACCAGTGGACAACCCAACCTCCAGCCAGCAGCTGTCCCCAAGGTCCCATCCCGGGGGATCCCCACTCCCAGGGGACAAGGGGAGGGATGAGGCACCCAACACTTGTCGGGAATGCGGGAAGAGCTTCCGTCAACGCTCGGCGTTGGTGAACCACCATCGCATACACACGGGGGAACGCCCCTTCGGCTGTCAGGATTGCGGCCGCCGATTCAACCGCCGCTCCAACCTCACCACCCACCGCCGCATCCACACCGGTGAGACGCCCTTCGAGTGTCCCGACTGCGGGAAGAGTTACCACGACAGCTCCAACCTCCGACGCCATCAGAAGACGCACACGGACGAGCGACCTTACCGGTGCGAGGAGTGCGGGAAGAGCTTCAAGAACAGATCGACGTTGACCATCCATCACCGCGTGCATTCCGGGGAGAAGCCCTACAAGTGCCCCGAGTGCCACAAGAGCTTCAAGATAAGCGCGGAGCTGATGCGACACGGGCGAGTCCACAGCAGCGAGAGGCCCTTCAAGTGCTCCGAGTGCCACAAGAGCTTCAAGACCAGCCCGGAGCTGGTGCAGCACTGGAGGAGCCACACGGGTGAGAGGCCCTACGAGTGCTCCCAGTGCCACAAGAGCTTCAAGACCACCTCGGCACTGGTGCAGCATCGCCGGACCCACACCGGCGACTGACCCTACGATTGCTCCCAACGCGGGCAGCATTTCGGCAACATCTCCCTACTAGTGCGGCACCAACGGACACGTATCCTCGAGGACGAGATCCCCACCCAACCCATGGGAAGACCATTCTCAACCATCCCGGGCTAGCCCAGCACCGATGGGCGCCCACCAGTAAGAGATTCCGCTGCCCCGACCGCGGCGGAGGCTTCAACCATCGCTCCCACCTCCTGATCCTGGAGCAGAAACCCTCCATTCGCCTGGGTCACCCCAAAAGCTTCACCTCCAGCACCCAACTCGTGCGGCATCGGCAGATCCATCACGAGGAGAAGCCGGAGGGTTGCGCCGAGTGCAGCAAGAGCTTTCGGCACAACTCCGGTCTCATCTGATGTTGTGAAAGACATCGGCCGAAGATGGAGACCACCCAATTGGGGACCATCCACCTCCTGGTGGCATCTCACACCTACCTACATGTGACAGTGGTCCCCGGTGGTGGCACCGAGGGGAAACCAACCCATCCACCCACATCCACCAGCTATTGGGTTTCTTTCCTGATGTGTTTTTATACAGAAAGTGGCTTTTTGGGGGGTGTTTTTATACAAAGCCACCCCCATCCTGTGTATTTTTTTCCTCAACTCCAGATGAGGGGAAGGGAGGGAGGGGAGACCCATGAGCTTCACCCAAGAGACAAGAAATCACGGTAAAAAGGGTTTTTTCTCAACGTGTCGATTCCATTTCTTGACGTTTTCAACCCTATTTAGGGTCTTCTTGATGGAAGGGGCTGGATCAAAAGAAATTCAGAGCCGAAATAAAAGCATTCGCGTGTTGGCATCGTGTGAGCGTCTCTGTGGTGGTGACGACGTGCGGGTTGTGTGGGTGGAAGAGTCTTTTTTGGAGGAGGAAAACTGAAAAAAATCTCCCAATTTTGGGTGGGCGGGAGCATCTTCTGTGCCCGAAAGGTGACAGACCCCTCCGGAATTCTCTGCAGGGGTGGTGGGACTGGGGTGGAGTCCCTGGAGCTGGGATGGGGCTCTCCATCCCTCTCCGTTTCCCTTGGACAAGGATGAGGGTTCAAACCAAGCCGTGGTTGAGGTTTCTTTGGTACCGATGATAGGGGGGCAGCGTCCTGTTAACGTGGACATCCGGAGCCCACGTGTCCTCCTCACCCTCCACCCATCCACGTTGTCGTCCCATCGCTCCCATCCTGAACTCCCATCTCAACCCTGGAGATGACCCGGGGAGTCTTCAAAATCTCGGTTTGTGCCCAACTCCATCCACCATGTGGCTGTAGGAGAAGCCCGTGGTCCGTGTGACGTTGCTTGATGCCACCAGAAGAAAGTATTGGACTGAGCAGATGTGACTTTTGGGGCTCTAAAGCCCACAAGTCCCCTCTTCCTCATGAACTTCTGCTGTTGGTCCGTGTCCCACAGCGGAGCCCACCTCAGCAAATGGGTGTTGGAGGAACGAGCTGGGCGGGGAACGGCTGGAGAACAGCCCAGAGGAGAAGGACCTGGGGGGTGTTGGTGGATGAGAAGCTCACCATGAGGGCGATCGTAGCCCAGAAAGCCACCGGCAACCCGGGCTGCATCCCCAGCAGCGTGGCCAGCAGGGCGAGGGGGGATTGTGCCCCTCTGCTGCGCTCTGCTCTGGGGAGACCCCCCTGCGGTGCTGCCTCCAGCTCGGGGGGTCCCACCAGCAGAAGGACATGGAGCTGGTGGAGCGGGGCCAGAGGAGGCCCCGGAGATGCTGGGAGGGCTGGAGCCCCTCTGCTGGGAGGACAGGCTGGGAGAGGTGGGGGGGTTCAGCCTGGAGAAGAGAAGGCGAAAAAGAGGAGACCTCAGAGCCCCTTCCAGTGCCTGAAGGGGCTCCAGGAGAGCTGAGGAGGGACTCTGGATCAGGGATGGGAGCCGTGGGATGAGGGGGAATGGTTTGACACTGGAAGAGGGGAGATTGAGATGAGATACGAGGCCCAGGTTGCCCCGAGAAGCTGTGGCTGTCCCATCCCTGGAGGTGTTCAAGGGCAGGTTGGACGGGGCTTGGAGGAACCTGGGCTGGTGGGAGGTGTCCCTTCCCATGGCAGGGGAGTGGAACGAGATGATCTTCAAGGTCCTTTCCAGCCCAAACCATTCTGTGATTCCAAGTCCATCCCTACTGCGAAGTCAACGGGCAGGACACCAGCAACATCTTGTGTCCATAAAACCCTCAAGATACAGTCCATAAACTCCTCCAAAACACCAAGATTCATCCAAAACATGGGGCCAGGCTGCATTTGGAGACCCCCACAACCCCTGGAAGACCCCAACAACCCCTGGGAGATCCTCACAACCCCTGGGAGACTCCAACAACCCCTGCGAGACCCCCCCAAACCCTTGAGAGTGTGGAGTGGGGAGGTCCCGGTTGACTTGAGTGCCACCACGCGGCACGTTCAGGACAACCGGGTGACTGGGACCAGCCAACGTGGGTTTCTGAGGGGCAGGTCCTGCTTGACAAACCCCATCTCCTCCGCCGAGGTGACCCACTTAGCAGACGAGGGAAAAGCTATGGGTGTTGTCTACGTGGACTTTAGTGAAGCCCTTCATGGAATCATAGAATGCTTTGGGTCGGAAGGGACTTCATGTTCATCCAGTTCCAACCATCTGGGGTGGGATGGCTCCACAGAGGGACCTGGACGGGGTGGATGGATGGGTCGAGGCCAACGGTGGGAGATTTGGGGGTTGCGTTTCTCTTCCCTCACCCCGCGTTTGGCTTCTCCCTCCCCCAGGAGCTGGAGAACCTCAACCAGGCCAACAAGGAGGTCACCGGGTGGAGCTCCAGCTGGATGTGAGCTGCTCCACAGACCCTTACTTGTCTCCCAACTGGGAAAGCCCCATCCCAACTCCACGGCCTCCACCCCAGCAGCCGCTTCCTGGGGGGACTCCTACCCTCCAGGCACAGAAGATGCTCTCAACCACCCAAAATTAGTGAATTTCTTCAGTTTTCCCCTCCAAAAAAGACTCTTCAACCCACACAGCCACCACCTCGTCACCATAAGAGACACTCACACAACGCCAACACGTTAATGCTTTTATTTTGGCCCTGATTTTCTTTCAGTCCAGCCCCTTCACTCAAAAAGACCCTAAATAGGGTTGAAAACGTCAAGAAATTGAAAGGAGACATCGAGAAACACCCATTTTACCGTGATTTCTTGTTTCTCGGGTGAAGCTCATGGGTCTCCCCTCCCTCCCTTCCCCTCATCTGGAGTTGAGGAAAAAAATACACAGGATGGGGGTGGCTTTGTATAAAAACATCCCCCCAAAAGCCAATTTTTCTATAAAAACATATCGGGAAAGAAACCCAATAGCTGGTGGATGTGGGTGGATGGGTTGGTTTCCCCTCGGTGCCACCACCGGGGACCACCGTCACGTGTAGGTAGGTGTGAGATGCCACCAGGAGGTGGATGGTCCCCAATTGGGTGGTCTCCATCTTCGGCCGATGTCTTTCACAACATCAGATGAGACCGGAGTTGTGCCGAAAGCTCTTGCTGCACTCGGCGCAACCCTCCGGCTTCTCCTCGTGATGGATCTGCCGCTG
>NW_009646337.1:40410-41243 GCF_000708025.1 Charadrius vociferus | reverse complement strand
GCTCTTCCCATGGGTTGGGTGGGGACGCCTGCGCTAGACGACGTGTGTCCGTTGGTGCCGCGCCAGTTGGGAGCTATCGGCAAAACGCCGCCCGCATTGGGAGCAGTCGTAGGGTCGTTCGCCGGTGTGGGTCTGCCAATGGCGCACCAGTCCGGAGCTTTTCGTGAAGCTCTTGTGACACTCGGGGCACTCGTAGGGCCTTTCGCCCGTGTGGGTCCGCCAATGTTGCGCCAGTTGGGAGGTGTTGCGGAAACACCGCCCGCACTGGGAGCAGTCGTAGGGTCTCTCGCTGGTGTGGGTCCACCAATGCTGCACCAACCCCGAGCTGTTGGTGAAGCTCTTGTGACACTCGGAGCACTTGTAGGGCTTCTCCCCGGAATGCACGCGGTGATGGATGGTCAACGTGGATTTGTGGCGGAAGCTCTTCCCGCACTCCTCGCACCGGTAAGGTCGCTCGTCCGTGTGCGTCTTCTGATGGCGTCGGAGGTTGGAGCTGTCGTGGTAACTCTTCCCGCAGTCGGGACACTCGAAGGGCGTCTCACCGGTGTGGATGCGGCGGTGGGTGGTGAGGTTGGAGCGGCGGTTGAATCGGCGGCCGCAATCCTGACAGCCGAAGGGGCGTTCCCCCGTGTGTATGCGATGGTGGTTCACCAACGCCGAGCGGCAACTGAAGCTCTTCCCGCATTCCCGACAGGTGTTGGGTGCCTCATCCCTCCCCTTGTCCCCTGGGAGTGGGGATCCCCCGGGATGGGACCTTGGGGACAGCTGCTGGCTGGAGGTTGGGGTGTCCACCGGTGCAGCCGCTTGCTCAGGAGCATACTGCCGCCCCTTTT
>NW_009646337.1:37814-39502 GCF_000708025.1 Charadrius vociferus | reverse complement strand
GCACCGCGCTGTCCCCGTTCCTCTCCGCGCTGTCCCCCCCGCCGCCGACTGTGGGGAGCGGGACGAGAGGCGCAGCATCCTCCTCCTCCATGGCCGTCACCTCCGTGGGGACAACCCTAAAAGGGGACAACCCCCAAAAAGCCGTCACCCCACTTTTCCTCCGGCGTTTGCGTTTTAGCATTTCCCCTAAAAAAAAGGGATTTCTGGGGGGAAAATAAATCACTGGGGAGGGGGTGAGGGGGGTCCTGGGGGGCGGTTGCCCCACGGCGGGGCATCGGTGGGACGCAGGAGCCGGGGATGGGCACCCCCACGGTGCCATGGGGTGTCCTGGGTCAGGCTGGGATGGAGTTAATTTTCTCCCTGGTGATTGGTTCGGTGGTGGGTCGCTGCGGGGGGGAGCGGGATGTTCTTAACGAGGGGTTTAATTGTCATAAGTTTAAAAATAAAGATAAGTTTTAGGGGAAGCGGGAGCTGAGCGGCGCTCCGGAGTGTCACGTTTTAACCCCCGGCGGCAACTCGGACCTCGCAGCCGCTCGCTGTCCCCCCCCAGGGCAGCGGGACGGGGAGAAGAGAGAGAAAAAGGGAAAAAAAAAAAATCGTTGGGTTGAGATAAAGAGAGTTTAGTAAAACAGGAAGGGAAGAGAAAGTAAAAAGATTAAGGAGAACGGTGAAAGAATATCGAAAATGAGCGACGCCACCAAATTACTCACCCCCCCGGTGAGGGATCGCTCAGCGCAGCCATCGCGGATCCGGTCCCCGTTTATCCACGGCGAAGGACGTCCATGGGATGGAACATTCCTTTTGGGCCACCCTGTCCCTGCTCCCTCTCGGCCTGAAAAAAAGTCCTTGAGCAATGTAAACATCGCTTAGCAACAAGTCAAACAATATGTGTTATCAAAATTCCTCTCATACCAAATCTCAAAGGAAGAAAATTAACTCTGTCGCCGCCGAAACCGGGAGAAGGGGACACAGCGCCGGGAATTCGCCGGTCGGAACATCCCAAAGGATATTTGGAAGTTCTCAGGAGGTGTCGTCAGCGGTCTGGAGGAGGAGAAGAAGGTGAAGGAGGATTTGGGAGGGGGAAAAAGCGTCCCCTCCCCTCGTCTCCCCCACCCCCCCCGGCGATTCTCTGTGGAGAAAAGGTGAAAAGTGGGAATTACGGATAGTTTTCGCGAGGTGACACGGAGGTGAGGGCAATTCCGACACCGGGAATTTCAGCGCATCGCAAGCCAGCGTCACACAGCGCGACAAAAATCTTCCTCCGGGCCCCCGAGGTGACAAACAGCCCCCGGAGGGGATGTATACGGCGAGGAAAGTCACCGAACACAACCCCGAGAATAAATAAATCACCGTCGTGACCGGCGGCTATCAAATTAATATAATGAATGCTTCTAAATAATTTGTTTTAAACCATTCCGGTCAAATCCGTCGTTATCTCAACCCCACGTCAGGCGCTAAAAAGGAACCCCAGGTGGTCGCTCGTTTATTCCGACCCCGTTGGGACGGGGCAGGGCGGGGGCGAGGGGGAGAATCGGAAAAGGGAATAAAGTGGTGGGTTGAGGTCATTGAAATAAAATAGGATTTTAAGATAAATTGTACTGAAAAGGGAAAGAAGAAAAAGAGAGAGGAATAAAACCCAAGGACAAAACGAAGCGTTGGCAGGATTTAACCCCCCTCCCACCCCCCCC